>NC_091357.1:23871644-24011644 GCF_038502225.1 Cherax quadricarinatus
CAGAGCTCCTGAGCAGAGACTTCGAGCGGAGCGGCTGCTGGGGTGCAGGGCTCGGGAGAAGGCTGCTGAAGTCTCTGGAGACTGTTGGAGGCATTTGGCAGAGTACTGGCTTGGCGCAGTACTCGTGCTGTGTAGGTCTTGGGACCTGTGGCTTAGTTCCTGTAGTGAACTGTCCTCTGTACTATATCGTAAGTTATATTCATTTTCGTCAAGTTGATTGTGTTCCCTGTCTCACTGCTTATGTGTACCACCCCATTTATCTAAACCCCAATAATGTTCTCCTGTTCCCAAATATATTATTGTACAAGGACTTAATAATAAACTATGTTTGAGCAGAATAGTAATATTCACTGTCCCCGTTATTTTCTATTCTTTTTTCCTATATTTTATTATGTTTATATATGAGTGAAGAGTGGGCGAGGCATATGTTAGTGAGTAGTGTAGAGTTAATGAGAGTGTCGTGGTGGTCACCACTGACCTGTCATTACCTACCTACCTCCGCTAATCATCTCACTCCTACCACCTCGCCTGCCTCTCCCCTGCCTACATAATCCCTTACTCCCATATTCCCCACTTATTTCCGATACATTCCAATCCCCCCCTACATGACAAGGTGTGTTTCCAAGCAGAGTTAAGCGCTAAGTCAGGCAAGCGCAGCAAGTGATCCATAAACAAATCATACAAAGAGGGATAAGAAAATGATGTAAAATAAAAAATAAAAAAAGATGAAAACAAGCAAGCAAGAAGAAACAGCAGCTAGCATTTATCTTCCTCGAGTACTGCTGATGTTGCCTGTAATAAGGCTATGTCCATAAAATAAGGAAGAAGTGTGAATATCTGAACAATAAAAGACATATCTTGGTAGTGTGGTAAGTGTCTATAGCAATCAGTTATACGAAGACAAGTGAGAGAGGATTAACTGTGGCTCGACATCTCAAGACAGTACCCGAAGCCTCATCGCTGTCAGACACCTCTGCAGGATGCAAGTGCCCCTATTTTGTGGATACTAGAGTGTTGAGTTTCAAGTAATTGACCTTCCATAAGCCGGAAGCGAAGGGTCCACTCAACCCTGCTTGAGCTAGGAATACAGTTACTGGAAACCAGATTCTAATAAAAAATTAACTCCGTGGTTCTTCAGATCTGCTTAAGGCACATTCCATTAAGAAAAAGAAAGAGAAGATGTAAACTAGAAAGAGCTGCTGAGAGGGTCCAATATATCTGAAATACAAGAGCGGCACTGGTCAATGAAATAGCAAATATCGAACTTAAACTGAAGGAATCTTTCAGGAAACAAGAATCGCAGGAAGAACTAGAAACCATAAAGGAAATTGAAAAACAAACAAAATACTTCTTCTCTTATACAAAATCTAAGGAAAACACATTCAGTATTGAGCCCCTGTTTAGGCGAGATGGGACATACACAGATGACAGCAAAGAAATGCGACTCTGTTCAGTGAGCGGTTACCCAGACTAAGGGTAGACAATCCAAATGAATTCTTTATGACCGAGACCCAAAATATGGTTATCTCAAAAATCTCTGATGTTACCCTAACACCACAAGGCTTTGAAAAGACAACAAATGACATGCCCATGAACTCTGCGCCATGGGACACATGGAACTCCGTGTTCATCAAGAGCTGCAAGAAGCTCCTGTTGCATTCCTTCAGCATTTTATAGAGAGGGAACATGGACACAGGCGTCATCCCACATTCACTAGAACAACAGACATAGCCACACTCTACAAAGGGGGCAGTAAAGCAATTGCAAAGAACTACAGACCGATAGCACTAACATCCCATATCATAAAAATCTTTAAAAGGGTTCTAAGAAGCAAGATCGCCAACCACCTAGATGCCCATCACTTACACAACCCAGGGCAACATGGTCCTGCATGCTATAGAGAATAAACAAAATGCAGATACATAGATTTTGAAAATCCTTCGACAAGTGTGACCACTGTGTAATAGCACACAAAAATGTGATAAAGAAATAACAGGAAAAGTTGATAGATGGATCTATAACTTCCTGGCAAATAGAACACAAAGAGTAATAGTAAACAGAGTAAAGTCTGAGGCAGCTACTGTGAAAGACTCCGTTCCACAAGGCACAGTACTTGCTCCCATCATATTCCTTATCCTCATATCTGACATAGACAGAGATGTGGGCCATAGCTCTGTGTCTTCCTTTGCAGATGACACTCGAATTGCTATGGCAGTGTCCTCCAATGAAGACACCGCAAGACTCCAAGCAGATATCAGCCAAATCTTCAAATGGGCCACTCAGTATAAAATGAAGTTTGCTGAGGTCAATACACTGAGGTCAATGGTCAGGGTATGCTGAGGTCAGTGAATAAATAAATAACAAAAAGGCACAATATCGTGACTGGAACGATACACAAATAACCCGCACATAAAAGAGAGAAGCTTACGACGACGTTTCGGTCCGACTTGGACCATTGACAAAGTCACACTAACAGAGGTGGAGCAGGACGGCTATATATAGGCAGGAAGAGGTGGAGGTAGTAGTAGTAGTAGTAGTAGTACAAGAATTGTATATAATACTGACAGGATGAAATGACACATGCACAACATCCGGGCATCCCCACCGTAGACGTTTCGCCATCCAGCCAGCCACTGGATGGCGAAACGTCCACAACAAAGACAACCAGACGCCGCACATGTGTCTTAATTTCATCAGTAGTTGTAGTAGAAGAAGAAGAGGTAGTAGTAGTGGTAGTGGTAGAAGTGGGAAATAAGGAAGACGAGCCAGTCAAATACAAAGGAAGGGGAGCACTGCAAGAGAGCTAGAAACCCACAGAGGGAGAGCAAGCGCACCGAGGTGCGTGAAAGGGGAAGTGGTGAAATAAAATAAATGAAGAAGGAACAGAAACACGAGACAGGAGAGAGAAAGACAACCCAGAGGAGAAAAGGAGAGAGGAAAGGGGAAGAGGAAGAAGAAGAAAAAGAAGAAGAAGAAGAAGAAGAAGAAGAAGAAGAAGAAGAAGAAGAAGAAATGAGGATTCAGGTTAAGTCACGGGTGTTCTGAAGTTTGGAGCATTTTACAATGTAGTGGGAGAGGAAGGCATCTACAGAGACGAAGCCAGGGCTAAGGTTCATACAAGGAAAGTTGTGTATTAGAGAGGATTCAACTAAACGGCGACTGTTCGAGTTGGAAGTAGGGAAGACAATCTTGCCCCTTCCATTAAGTTTAAAGCTGAATGGGAATCTAATTCCTTACTTCCTTTCCTTGATGTCCATGTCCACCGCTCAGATACAGGTTTTTCCTTTTCCGTTTACCGTAAACCTATGCACAGTGGCATGTACATTCACTACTTTTCCTATCATGCTTCCCCTGTCAAGAAAAGTGTTCTTATCTCCCTCTTTCTCCGTGCCCTCCGCATCTGTGATCCTCAGTTCCTTCCAGCAGAAATTTCCACTCTTCATAATTCGTTCTCCTGTCTTGGCTACCCTTCCCATTTCATAGACTCTGCCCTCTCACATGCTAAACGCAATTTCTTCTCTCCCAAACTCTCTACTCATGGGAACTCTTCTATCCTCTGCCTTCCCTACATTTCCGGTCTTTCTAATCTCAACAATTCTCTCCGTCCCTTAGACATCAAGCTTACCTTCCGCCAGACTAACACTCTTCACGCTAATCTCGTTCATACCTCTCCTCCCTCTACAGATGTTCCTGGTGTCTACTCTATTTCTGGCTCCTCCTGTCCTCTTCAATACTTCGGAGAAACTGGTCGATCTCTCTCTGACAGACTTAGGGAGCACAAAAATAGTGTTAGGCTTGCCGACACTAACAATGCTCTTTTCTGTCACGTCAGAGATCATAGCCACCCTATTGACTGGTCTTCTGCTAAAACTGTCTTCCCTACTTCCAACTCGAACAGTCGCCGTCTAGTTGAATCCTCTTTAATACACAACTTTCCTTGTATGAATCTTAGCCCTGGCTTCGTCACTGTAGATGCCTTCCTCTCCCACTACATTGTAAAATGCTCGAAACTTCAGAACATCCATGACTTAACCTGACTCCTCATTTTTCCTTTTCTTTTTCTTCTTCTCCCTTTTCCCCTTTCCTCTTTCCTTTTTCTCCTCTGGGTTATCTTTCTTCTGTCTCGTGTTTCTGTTCCTTCTTCATTTATTTCACCACTTCCCCTTTCGTGCACCTCTGTGTGCTTGCTCTCCCTCTGTGGGCATCTAGCTCTCTTGCAGTGCTCCCCTTCCTTTGTTTCTGACTGGCTCGTCCTCCTTATTCCCCACTTCTACCACTACCACTACTACTAGCTCTTCTACTTCTACTACTACTACTGATGAAATTAAGACACATGTGCGGCGTCTGGGTGTCTTTGTTGTGGACGTTTCGTCATCCAGTGGCTGGCTGGATGGCAAAATGTCTGCAATGGGGATGCCCGGGTGTTGAGCATGTGTCTTAATTTCATCTTGTTGGTATTATATACAATTCTTGTACTACTACTACTACTACTACCACCACCTCTTCCTGCCTATATATAGCCATCCTGCTCCACTTCTGGTTAGTGTGACTTTGTAAATGGTCCAAGTCGGACCGAAACGTAATCGTAAGCGTCTCTCTTTTATGTGCAGGTTATTTGTGTATCGCTCCAGTCACGGTATTGTGCCTTTTTTTGTTAGATAAATAAGCCATAGTGTTGAAATTAGCGAAATTATTGAAGTACAAAATTCCACTGGAACGGATTAATTGCATTTCAATTAATTTATATGAGGAAAATTGACTCTGCAAATGAACAAATCCAGTTGTGAGCAAGGTCATGGAATGGATTAAACTCTCAAGCAGAGGTTCCAATGTACGTCCGAAACACTGGCTTGCAAGATGTATATACATATATGATCATAAATGTCAAAGGGTTAAAACATTATGAAGAGTTACAGAAAAGTAAGTTAACTGGTCTGTTACCATATTTTTGGCATAACACAGTAGATAATAATCTTTAACAACTAAAATCACGTCGATTCATTATCATGATTAATAACGTCATAAAAAAGAAACTCACAAGAACTTTCAACTTACAGTTAACTTCATCAGAGGAATTTCACCAGTAATTGTGTCAGTAAGGTGATGGTGATGGTTGAATCTTCCAGTGTCAGTAAGGTGATGGTTGAATCTTCCAGTGTCAGTAGGGTGATGGTGAAGGTTGAATCTTCCAGTGTCAGTAAGGTGATGGTGATGGTTGAATCTTCCAGTGTCAATAAGGTGATGGTGATGGTTGAATCTTCCAGTGTCAGTAAGGTGATGGTGATGGTTGAATCTTCCAGTGTCAGTATGGTGATGGTGATGGTTGAATCTTCCAGTGTCAGTAAGGTGATGGTGATGGTTGAATCTTCCAGTGTCAGTATGGTGATGGTGATGGTTGAATCTTCCAGTGTCAGTAAGGTGATGGTTTGTAGATATATATATATATATATATATATATATATATATATATATATATATATATATATATATATATATATATATATATATATATATATATATATATATAAACACTGATCTCTGGCTGAAGGAGACTCGAACCTACGAACCTTAGGACAAGGTACGCAGTGCTTTACCAATCTACCCACACTGGACCAATACCTTGGCGTGTAGCATCCGCTACACGTTTGATCCAAGGCAGCCAGCTTTCAGGGAGAAGGCTTACAGCTTTTCATCTCATCCCCTGCATGCATCAGCCTTACTAGAGATTTGAATTCGCGAGAGCATGCGAAATATACAACAAACACTGATCTCTGGCTGAAGGAGACTCGAACCTACGAACCTTAGGACAAGGTACGCAGTGCTTTACCAATCTACCCACACTGGACCAATACCTTGGCGTGTAGCATCCGCTACACGTTTCATCCAAGGCAGCCAGCTTTCAGGGAGAAGGCTTACAGCTTTTCATCTCCCTGAAAGCTGGCTGCCTTGGATCAAACGTGTAGCGGATGCTACACGCCAAGGTATTGGTCCAGTGTGGGTAGATTGGTAAAGCACTGCGTACCTTGTCCTAAGGTTCGTAGGTTTGAGTCTCCTTCAGCCAGAGATCAGTGTTTGTGTATATTTCGCATGCTCTCGCGATTTCCTTGCATTGTTCAAATCTCTAGTAAGGCTGATGCATGCAGGGGATGAGATGAAAAGCTGTAAGCCTTCTCCCTGAAAGCTGGCTGCCTTGGATCAAACGTGTAGCGGATGCTACACGCCAAGGTATTGGTCCAGTGTGGGTAGATTGGTAAAGCACTCCGTACCTTGTCCTAAGGTTCGTAGGTTCGAGTCTCCTTCAGCCAGAGATCAGTGTTTGTGTATATTTCGCATGCTCTCGCGAATTCCTTGCATTGTTCAAATCTCTAGTAAGGCTGATGCATGCAGGGGATGAGATGAAAAGCTGTAAGCCTTCTCCCTGAAAGCTGGCTGCCTTGGATCAAACGTGTAGCGGATGCTACACGCCAAGGTATTGGTCCAGTGTGGGTAGATTGGTAAAGCACTGCGTACCTTGTCCTAAGGTTCGTAGGTTCGAGTCTCCTTCAGCCAGAGATCAGTGTTTGTGTATATTTCGCATGCTCTCGCGAATTCCTTGCATATATATATATATATATATATATATATATATATATATATATATATATATATATATATATATATACAGTGGACCCCCGCATAACGATGGCATCGCATAGCGATTTTTCCGCATAACGATTACTTTTATCGCAAAATTTTTGCCGCGCATACCGATTAAAAACCCGCATACCGATTTTCGTCCGAGACGCGTCCAATGTGCCCTCAGCCAGCCTCACATGTGCCGCTCCGTCCCATTGTTTACCAGCCAGCCTCCGCGGTAACATCCAAGCATACACTCGGAATATTTCGTATTATTACAGTATTTTCGGTGCTGTTTCTGGAAAATAAGTGACCATGGGCCCCAAGAAAGCTTCTAGTGCCAACCCTGTGGTAAAAAGGGTGAGAATTAGTATGGAAATTAAGAAAGATTTTGAAGGGTTTGGGGCTAACCCTGAGAAGCCTATGCCAGTTGTGGAATCCATTGTGCCTACTTCAAAGATTAAGGAAATGTGTGCAGAGTGGGTTGAACTGCAAACCTTTATAGATGAAAATCACCCTGACACAGCTGTTGCAAGCCGTGCTTGTGACTATTTCAATGACAATGTTATGGCCCATTTTAGGAAAGTCTTGAAGGAACGGGAGGTACAGAGCTCTATGGACAGATTTGTTGTGCGACAGAGGTCCAGTGACTCTCAAGCTGGTCCTAGTGGCATTAAAAGAAGAAGGGAAGTAACCCCAGAAAAGGACTTGCTACCTCAAGTCCTAATGGAAGGGGATTCCCCTTCTAAACAGTAAGAAGATAATGCTCTCCCCTCCTCCCATCCCATCAATCATCACCAGATCTTCAATAAAAGTAAGTGTCATGTAATTGTGCATGCCTTTTTCAGTTTGTGTGTATTAAAATTAACATTTCATGTGGTAAAAAAAAATTTTTTTCATACTTTTGGGCGTCTTGCACGGATTAATTTTATTTCCATTATTTCTTATGGGGAAAATTCATTCGCATAACGATTATTTCGCATAACGATGAGCCCTCTTGCACGGATTAAAATCATTAACCGGGGGTCCACTGTATATATATACATATATATATATAAATATATGGTAGAGTTATAATTGAAAGAATTAGAGGTAAGACAGAATGTAGAATTGCGGATGAGCAAGGAGGCTTCAGAGTGGGTAGGGGATGTGTAGATCAAGTGTTTACATTGAAGCATATATGTGAACAGTATTTAGATAAAGGTAGGGAAGTTTTTATTGCATTTATGGATTTAGAAAAGGCATATGATAGAGTGGATAGAGGAGCAATGTGGCAGATGTTGCAAGTTTATAGAATAGGTGGTAATTTACTAAATGCTGTAAAGAGCTTTTATGAGGATAGTGAGGCTCAGGTTAGAGTGTGTAGAAGAGAGGGAGAATACTTCCCGGTAAAAGTAGGTCTTAGACAGGGATGTGTAATGTCACCATGGTTGTTTAATATATTTATAGATGGGGTTGTAAAAGAAGTAAATGCTAGGGTGTTCGGGAGAGGGGTGGGATTAAATTATGGGGAATCAAATTCAAAATGGGAATTGACACAGTTACTTTTTGCTGATGATACTGTGCTTATGGGAGATTCTAAAGAAAAATTGCAAAGGTTAGTGGATGAGTTTGAGAATGTGTGTAAAGGTAGAAAGTTGAAAGTGAACATAGAAAAGAGTAAGGTGATGAGGGTATCAAATGATTTAGATAAAGAAAAATTGGATATCAAATTGGGGAGGAGGAGTATGGAAGAAGTGAATGTTTTCAGATACAGTGGACCCCCGCATAACGATGGCATCACATAGCGATTTTTCCGCATACCGATTACTTTTATCGCAAAATTTTTGTCGCGCATACCGATTAAAAACCCGCTTACCGATTTTCGTCTGAGACGCGTCCAATGTGCCCTCAGCCAGCCTCACATGTGCCGGCCGTCCCATTGTTTACCAGCCAGCCTCCGCGGTAACATCCAAGCATACACTCGGAATATTTCGTATTATTACAGTGTTTTCGGTGCTGTTTCTGGAAAATAAGTGACCATGGGCCCCAAGAAAGCTTCTAGTGCCAACCCTGTGGTAAAAAGGGTGAGAATTAGTATGGAAATTAAGAAAGATTTTGAAGGGTTTGGGGCTAACCCTGAGAAGCCTATGCCAGTTGTGGAATCCATTGTGCCTACTTCAAAGATTAAGGAAATGTGTGCACAGTGGGTTGAACTGCAAACCTTTATAGATGAAAATCACCCTGACACAGCTGTTGCAAGCCGTGCTGGTGACTATTTCAATGACAATGTTGTGGCCCATTTTAGACAAATCGTAAAGGAACGGGAGGTACAGAGCTCTATGGACAGATTTGTTGTGCGACAGAGGTCCAGTGACTCTCAAGCTGGTCCTAGTGGCATTAAAAGAAGAAGGGAAGTAACCCCGGAAAAGGACTTGCTACCTCAAGTCGTAATGGAAGGGGATTCCCCTTCTAAACAGTAAGAAGATAATGCTCTCCCCTCCTCCCATCCCATCAATCATCACCAGATCTTCAATAAAAGTAAGTGTCATTTAATTGTGCATGCCTTTTTCAGTTTGTGTGTATTAAAATTAACATTTCATGTGGTAAAAAAAAATTTTTTTCATACTTTTGGGCGTCTTGCACGGATTAATTTGATTTCCATTATTTCTTATGGGGAAAATTCATTCGCATAACGATTATTTCGCATAACGATGAGCCCTCTTGCACGGATTAAAATCGTTAACCGGGGGTCCACTGTACTTGGGAGTTGACGTGTCGGCGGATGGATTTATGAAGGATGAGGTTAATCATAGAATTCATGAGGGAAAAAAGGTGAGTGGTGCGTTGAGGTATATGTGGAGTCAAAAAACGTTATCTATGGGGGCAAAGAAGGGAATGTATGAAAGTATAGTAGTACCAACACTCTTATATGGATGTGAAGCTTGGGTGGTAAATGCAGCAGCGAGGAGACGGTTGGAGGCAGTGGAGATGTCCTGTCTAAGGGCAATGTGTGGTGTAAATATTATGCAGAAAATTCGGAGTGTGGAAATTAGGAGAAGGTGTGGAGTTAATAAAAGCATTAGTCAGAGGGCAGAAGAGGGGTTGTTGAGGTGGTTTGGTCATTTAGAGAGAATGGATCAAAGTAGAATGACATGGAAAGCATATAAATCTATAGGGGAAGGAAAGAGGGGTAGGGGTCATCCTCGAAAGGGTTGGAAAGAGGGGGTAAAGGAGGTTTTGTGGGCGAGGGGCTTGGACTTCCAGCAAGCGTGCATGAGCGTGTTAGATAGGAGTGAATGGAGACAAATGATACTTGGGACCTGACGATCTGTTGGAGTGTGAGCAGGGTAATATTTAGTGAAGGGATTCAGGGAAACCGGTTATTTTCTTATAGTCGGACTTGAGTCCTGGAAATGGGAAGTACAATGCCTGCACTTTAAAGGAGGGGTTTGGGATATTGGCAGTTTGGAGGGATATGTTGTGTATCTTTATACGTATATGCTTCTAAACTGTTGTATTCTGAGCACCTCTGCAAAAGCAGTGATAATGTGTGAGTGTGGTGAAAGTGTTGAATGATGATGAAAGTATTTTCTTTTTGGGGATTTTCTTTCTTTCTTGGGTCACCCTGCCTCGGTGGGAGACGACCAACTTGTTGAAGATGAAAAAAAATAAAAAAATTAATTATATATATATATATATATATATTTATATATATATATATATATATTTATATATATATATATATTTATATATATATATATATATATATATATATATATATAGGTAGTAGGTTGGTAGACAGCAACCACCCAGGGAAGTACTACCGTCCTGCCAGATGACTGTGAAATAGAAACCTGTAACTTGTTGATTACCAAAAAAAAAAAAAAAAAAAAAAAAAAAAATATATATATATATATATATATATATATATATATATATATATATATATATATATATATATATATATATATATATATATATATATATATACATATATATTGGTAGTAGGTTGGTAGACAGCAACCACCCAGGGAAGTACTACAGTCCTGCCAAATGACTGTGAAATAGAAACCTGTAACTGTTTTGCATGATGGTAGGATTGCTGGTGTCTTTTTCTGTCTCATAAACACGCTAGATAACAGGGATATCTTGCTACTCCAACTTACACTTTGGTCACACTTCACAGACATGCACATGCATATATATATACATACATCTAGGTTTTTCTCCTTTTTCTACATAGCTCTTATTCTTCTTTATTTCTTCTATTGTCCATGGGGAAGTGGAAAAGAATCTTTCCTCCGTAAGCCATGCGTGTCATATGAGGCGACTAAAATGCCGGGAGCAATGGGCTAATAACCCCTTCTCCTGTAGACATTTACTAGAAAAGAGAAGAAGAAAAACTTTATAAAACTGGGATGCTTGAATGTGCGTGGATGTAGTGCAGATGACAAGAAACAGATGATTGCTGATGTTATGAATGAAAAGAAGTTGGATGTCCTGGCCCTAAGCGAAACAAAGCTGAAAGGGGTAGGGGAGTTTCGGTGGGGGGAAATAAATGGGATTATATCTGGAGTATCTGAGAGAGTTAGAGCAAAGGAAGGGGTAGCAGTAATGTTGAATGATCAGTTATGGAAGGAGAAGAGAGAATATGAATGTGTAAATGCAAGAATTATGTGGATTAAAGTAAAGGTTGGATGCGAGAAGTGGGTCATAATAAGCGTGTATGCACCTGGAGAAGAGAGGAATGCAGAGGAGAGAGAGAGAGATTTTGGGAGATGTTAAGTGAATGTATAGGAGCCTTTGAACCAAGTGAGAGAGTAATTGTGGTAGGGGACCTGAATGCTAAAGTAGGAGAAACTTTTAGAGAGGGTGTGGTAGGTAAGTTTGGGGTGCCAGGTGTAAATGATAATGGGAGCCCTTTGATTGAACTTTGTATAGAAAGGGGTTTAGTTATAGGTAATACATATTTTAAGAAAAAGAGGATAAATAAGAATACAAGATATGATGTAGGGCGAAATGACAGTAGTTTGTTGGATTATGTATTGGTAGATAAAAGACTGTTGAGTAGACTTCGGGATGTACATGTTTATAGAGGGGCCACAGATATATCAGATCAATTTCTAGTTGTAGCTACACTGAGAGTAAAAGGTAGATGGGATACAAGGAGAATAGAAGCATCAGGGAAGAGAGAGGTGAAGGTGTATAAACTAAAAGAGGAGGCAGTTAGGGAAAGATATAAACAGCTATTGGAGGATAGATGGGCTAATGAGAGCATAGGCAATGGGGTCGAAGAGGTATGGGGTAGGTTTAAAAATGTAGTGTTAGAGTGTTCAGCAGAAGTTTGTGGTTACAGGAAAGTGGGTGCAGGAGGGAAGAGGAGCGATTGGTGGAATGATGATGTAAAGAGAGTAGTAAGGGAGAAAAAGTTAGCATATGAGAAGTTTTTACAAAGTAGAAGTGATGCAAGGAGGGAAGAGTATATGGAGAAAAAGAGAGAGGTTAAGAGAGTGGTGAAGCAATGTAAAAAGAGAGCAAATGAGGGAGTGGGTGAGGTGTTATCAACAAATTTTGTTGAAAATAAGAAAAAGTTTTGGAGTGAGATTAACAAGTTAAGGAAGCCTAGAGAACAAATGGATTTGTCAGTTAAAAATAGGAGAGGAGAGTTATTAAATGGAGAGTTAGAGGTATTGGGAAGATGGAGGGAATATTTTGAGGAATTGTTAAATGTTGATGAAGATAGGGAAGCTGTGATTTCGTGTATAGGGCAAGGAGGAATAACATCTTGTAGGAGTGAGGAAGAGCCAGTTGTGAGTGTGGGGGAAGTTCGTGAGGCAGTAGGTAAAATGAAAGGGGGTAAGGCAGCCGGGATTGATGGGATAAAGATAGAAATGTTAAAAGCAGGTGGGGATATAGTTTTGGAGTGGTTAGTGCAATTATTTAATAAATGTATGGAAGAGGGTAAGGTACCTAGGGATTAGCAGAGAGCATGCGTAGTTCCTTTGTATAAAGGCAAAGGAGACAAAAGAGAGTGCAAAAATTATAGGGGGATAAGTCTGTTGAGTATACCTGGTAAAGTGTATGGTAGAGTTATTATTGAAAGAATTAAAAGTAAGACTGAGAATAGGATAGCAGATGAACAAGGAGGCTTTAGGAAAGGTAGGGGGTGTGTGGACCAGGTGTTTACAGTGAAACATATAAGTGAACAGTATTTAGATAAGGCTAAAGAAGTCTTTGTGGCATTTATGGATTTGGAAAAGGCGTATGACAGGGTGGATAGGGGGGCAATGTGGCAGATGTTGCAGGTGTATGGTGTAGGAGGTAGGTTACTGAAAGCAGTGAAGAGTTTTTACGAGGATAGTGAGGCTCAAGTTAGAGTACATAGGAAAGAGGGAAATTATTTCCCAGTAAAAGTAGGCCTTAGACAAGGATGTGTGATGTCACCATGGTTGTTTAATATATTTATAGATGGGGTTGTAAGAGAAGTAAATGCAAGGGTCTTGACAAGAGGCGTCGAGTCAAAAAATAAAGAATCACACACAAAGTGGGAGTTGTCACAGTTGCTCTTTGCTGATGACAATGTGCTCTTGGAAGATTCTGAAGAGAAGTTGCAGAGATTGGTGGATGAATTTGGTAGGGTGTGCACAAGAAGAAAATTAAAAGTGAATACAGGAAAGAGTAAGGTTATGAGGATAACAAAAATATTAGGTGATGAAAGATTGGATATCAGATTGGGGGGAGAGAGTATGGAGGAAGTGAATGTATTCAGATATTTGGGAGTGGACGTGTCAGCGGATGGGTCTATGAAGGATGAGGTGAATCATGGAATTGATGAGGGGAAAAGGGTGAGTGGTGCACTTAGGAGTCTGTGGAGACAAAGAACTTTGTCCTTGGAGGCAAAGAGGGGAATGTATGAGAGTATAGTTTTACCAACACTCTTATATGGGTGTGAAGCATGGGTGATGAATGTTGCAGCGAGGAGAAGGCTGGAGGCAGTGGAAATGTCATGTCTGAGGGCAATGTGTGGTGTGAATATAATGCAGAGAATTCATTGTTTGGAAGTTAGGAGGAGGTGCGGGATTACCAAAACTGTTGTCCAGAGGGCTGAGGAAGGGTTGTTGAGGTGGTTCGGACATGTAGAGAATGGAGCGAAACAGAATGACTTCAAGAGTGTACCAGTCTGTAGTGGAAGGAAGGCGGGGTAGGGGTCGGCCTAGGAAAGGTTGGAGGGAGGGGGTAAAGGAGGTTTTGTGTGCGAGGGGCTTGGACTTCCAGCAGGCGTGCGTGAGCATGTTTGATAGGAGTGAATGGAGACGAATGGTTTTTAATATTTGACGTGCTGTTGGAGTGTGAGCAAAGTAACATTTATGAAGGGGTTCAGGGAAACCGGCAGGCCGGATTTGAGTCCCGGAGATGGGATGTACAGTGCCTACACTCTGAAGGAGGGGTGTTAATGTTGCAGTTTAAAAACTGTAGTGTAAAGCACCCTTCTGGCAAGACAGTGATGGAGTGAATGATGGTGAAAGTTTTTCTTTTTCGGGCCACCCTGCTTTGGTGGGAATCGGCCAGTGTGATAATAAATAATAAATATACATACATACATACATATACAAGTAGCATCCGACTTACGACCAAGCTTGGTTCCGACCAACTGGTCGTAAGTCAAAATGGATGTAAGTCGAACCTTTGAAAATTACCAACATACTGGGTAGGGCATAATGTCAAATGTTTCCTATATAAACTACCTACATAATACTGTAATGTAATGTACAATCATTATTTCATTCTTTTTACCATAATTTACTTCTATTGTTATAATTTAATTATTTATGTACTGTATATAAATATACATGGTAGTGAACTGTATTGTAAATTTTACATCGCATACAGTATCATATGTTACTGTTATCTTTATGTATTGTCGACACAGTGAATGGGAGAATACCACTGGTAGTGTCATCCTGCCAGAATGTAGTATAACCTATACCCTAAGTAAAGAGAAACAACTCTGGAACATTTGTAATACGTAGCTGGCTGGCTGGCCGGGTGGGTGGGTGGGAGGCCGGGTGGGTGGGAGGCCGGGTGGGTGGGTGGCCGGGTGGGTGGCCGGGTGAATGTGGCTGTCTCTGTATCTCTCTCTCTCTCTCTGTATCTCTCTCTCTCTGTATCTCTCTCTCTCTGTATCTCTCTCTGTCTGTATCTCTCTCTCTCTCTCTCTCTCTCTCTTTCTCTCTCTCACAGGTACACATAAGTGAAGTTATTATACATAGTATAAATTACCTAGGATAACCCCAAAAATCCAGATAATATAATAAAATAATTGTGTCCACTCATTACTTACCTTAAAATATCTGTAGTCTTAATGTAGAGTGAGAGGTGAGTAAACAAGATTAAACAAGAGGGAATGAGAGGGTAGAAGGTTGGTGAGTTATGTAAACAAACGTTGCTGTTGTTGTTACCAGCCCGGACATGAATGGTTTTTGTTCACTCCGTCAAGCCGACCAGAAAAACATCTCTTATTTGTTAATTTATATGTTTATATGTTACGTAGCATGTTTATTATATAATTTTGAAAAAAAATCATAGATGGATTAAGCCAAATGTCTATATTAACGTTTTATACACATTTAATGCGCCTCAGTGATTACTATTGTGTTATTATCATTATTAATATGGCGTCATCAAGACCAATTACACTCTTAATGAGTGGCTCTGAGAGAGACAAGCAGACAGAAAGACAGACACACACAGACAAAGACAGACACACAAGTAGACAGAAAGACAAAAAGACATAAAGACACACACACAGGTAAACAGAAAGACAGACACACAAGTAGACAGAACGACAGATAAACAGACACACAGAGATAGAGACAGACACAGATATACAGGCAGACAGATACAGACAGGTTTATGTGCAACAGTGAAAATAAATTGAGAGTTTGAGAGTAAGAGCCTTTCTTGCCACAATCTCCAGTGCAAGATTCAGACTTCATCTTAGGGGCCATGGTGAAATTTACTGTCCAGTTAGTACAGTTAATACAGTATGATGCTGCTGATAGGACAGGGTTACTCAAACTGATGCTGCCTGCATGACACATTGCCGCCGCCGCAAGTACTGTTAAATATTGCACAGCGGTGTGCATCAGCTGGCCCAGCCCAGCTGCCAGATGCACGGTCGTAAGTCGAGTGGACGTATGTCGAGCAGGTCGTAAGTCGGATGGTAGGTGTATATACATATATATAACAGGAACTTTTGATTTATGAATAGGAATAAAAGTGATGATAGAATTATGAGTTAGAGAGTATGTTTGAGAAGAAATGTTAGCTTATGGGAACTTAACACAAAACTGGTATAAGGAAGGAGGTCCACATGAGGAAGAGAGAGACAAAATAGGTAGTGAGTCATTGTAAAGGCAGGAATAATTTGGATGGCTATCAACAAATTTTCATGTAAATAAGAAAATATTGGTGGGTGATGAATAACTTGAGAAGATAGACAACCAAATGTTCTTAGCAGTTAATAATGAAAGGCATTACTATGGTGATACAAATTTAATTTGTTCCAGAAGGCTGTTCGAGTGCAGATACCGAACGAATTTGTTCCCATAAGGAATAATGTAAATTAGATTAATCTGTTTCAGACCTCCAAAAATAACTTACAAAATCATTTACATAAATACACTTACATAACTGTTCAAGTTTTGAGGTGTTCATATCCTGAGGTGCCACTGTATAGGAACTTTTCTGAGATGAATATTGATGATGCTCACACCAACATTTGTTGACACATTTTCAAATTTGTCTTTTAGCATTCACCACACATTTAACTTCTCTTTCCCTGTTCAGATGAATGATTTCATTCACAGGACAAGGAAGAACAAGTGATGGAAGGAATAAGAACCAGCGGAGGTGAATGTAAGGAAAGTGTTGTGAGACAGTGTGAAGAATGACACTAAGTGAAGCGGATGGCTCAGATGGTACAGGTCCTCCATCACAAATCCGGCATCATTGGGACCTGTAGTGTGCCAGATTACTAAGTTTGCTGAATTACAGAGTGGTTAGGTTAGAATACACTTAATAAAATTAACCAACTTGACTTACACAGTTCATTGAACATCGGCAAAAATCGAACATTTCCGCTACTTTGAGCTCAATTTCAAGGTACTTTTCGTTATGAAAGCAATCAAAATCATGTCTATTTCTGTAATACATCATCTTCCATTCTATCAAATGAGTCTAAAAAAATGAGAATACAACCATAAAAACCATACAAAAATATACTGCAAAGAGGCGGATAATGGCTGAGAAGTGAGCTCCCTTATTTATCATCCGTCTTTTTTATTTTTGTTGTACGTTAAGAAGCATCTTTCCATCATACATTGCCCAAGTTTCAATGAGATAGACCAACAAACAACCGAGAAAAAAAATATTTACCAAAAATCGTATATGGCAAGCCCAAGCCAGGTACTGGAAATAAGTCACTTTGACTTTTCTGGGTTATCCCAGGTTCTCTATACATACACTGCTATGATTGATAATCTATGTAACTGTATTTATGTATACCTGAATAAACTTATTTACTTCTAGTCTGTCAACTGAGTACAAGAAACCACCCATTCCCTTATTTCAACTACCCAATATAGTGGTCAGAAATTGGCAATTTGGCCAATTTCACACAAATTTCAACAGATGCCAATTTCAAAATAGGGTCCAGAATAACAATGCAGACATTCCTGGCACTAAAATAACATTTTTCTCTGTTCATTAGTCACAGCTACAGGCCCCTCTTATATTACTCTTGCTTACCATTTGGAATTTTTATTCACAAAAAAAAAAAAAAATAGATGATTTACTGTTATGCAGACTACTGCATTATTGTAATAATTATATAAATAATGTCAATCCATTCTTGACTCCGTATTGGAATTTAGACTGGCAGGCGGACAGGTATTGGACGGTGACGTCATTTGTTTACTCTCGAGCTTCGCTTAAGAATAGAACATTTTCGCTACTGTGAGCGCAATTTCAAGGTACTTTTCGTCATGAAAGCAATCAAAATCATATATATTTCTGTAATATATCTTTCATTCTATCAAATGAGACCGAAAAAATGAGAATATAACCATAACAACCATACAAAAATATACCGCTAAGCAGCCGCTAATGGCTGAGAAGTGAACTCCGCTATTTATGGTCTGATTTCTTTCATTTTTGGTGTACGTGAAGAAGTATCTTTCCATCATACATTGCCCAAGTTTGAATAAGATAAAACAACAAACAACTGAGAAAATAATAATAATAATAATAATAATATTATCTTTATTTACTACACGCACATGTACAAGGTATACAGGCCTAGCTGACATCAGTGACATACTACTGTATAGAAAGGCACTTGTTATGCTGAGTATTTCAAGAAAATTAGGTCAGTGTCCCAGGATAACACCCACACTAGTCGACTAACACCCAGGTACCCATTTACTGATAGGTAAACATAGACAACAGGTGTAAAGAAACACGCCTAAAGTTTCTACCCTGGCTGGGAATTGAATATTTTATCAAAAATCATATATGGCTAACCCAAGCCAGGTACTAAAAATAAGCCACGTTGACTTTTTTGGGATTATCCTAGGTTCTCTACACATATGCTGCTATGTGTGATAATCTATAGAGAGAAAATAACTTTTTTGTTTCATGTTTATGGTGGAGTACGAGTGTATATCACAGTTAGCCCTGTGCTACACTCCGTTTTCTCTAATATAAGCCCCCAAGACAAGGATAGGAGAATGGTATTTGTTTACCATATCCTCTTCATAACTCTGTCGAACTGCTCGGTGTTATGCCAAATATTATTCATTCTGGAGTATTTAACATGTTTTATGTTATTTATATTGTTTCTTATGTCATATTAGATCAATTGTGATAGGCAAATAAGCTGTAGTGTTGATATTAGCGTAATAATAAAGCATATTCTCCTGCATCATGAGACTGAGCTCATGACAACCAACAGTGGCTTCAAAGCCACCTTATCTTTAATGGATAATGTACTGCTTTACATAATGAGAAGCATTTCTTTTATTCATTGGAACCATAGCTAGGGCTAAAAGTAAGCAGGTTAAAACAATAAATGGAGAAAAAGAAATTGGAATGACTTATGCAGCAAGTAGCTCCACCAAACAGTACCAGCAGGTTGGTGTGGCGATCTTGGAAATTTGAAATTATGCTAGCCAAAATTAGTGCCGAATAACTGAAGGAACCGAATAACCGATTGCCGGATTTGTGATGGCGGACCTGTATTTTTGACACTAATCCTTTTTTCTTTAAACCATATAATGTAATTTACATGAATTAACATAAACGTAGGCACAAAAATGGCCACAAATTATGTAATGCATTTTGACCAGCTAATTGTAAGCCATATTAATTAATACACATACTATTAAATAAGAATTTTTATGCAATTAACTAAAATAAGACACCTTGAAGAACTGAAACAATTATGCAACATAAGACACCTAATGACAAATAGTCTATCACAAGAGAGACATATTTCAAAGTACTAATTCAAAGATCCTCAGTTTTATAGTGACTGAATATAGAAATGTTGAAGATACAGTAAGTTACTTTAGATTACAATATAATTAAATAGGACAATATATGTTACCAATTATGTATGGGTGTTGAAGAAAGAACAGGGACAGGACTGGATGAAAGCTGGTTTTTTTAGACATAACAGATTGCTGTCTCAATTATGCTAAGGAGATGGTGTTTTTTAACAGCTTTGAAATGGCTGGCAGACAGGGAACCTTTCAATGCTTCAGACAGAGTTCCAGATCTTAAGGCCATTTATGAGCATTGAATTTTCACACAGGTTGAGTTGGACATGGGAGATGATGTCAGCTTTTTTGTGTCTTGTTGCACCTATTAAAAGGAAAAAGTTCATAGAAAGGCTTATATTGAAAAATAATGTCCTATATACTGTAGGCACAGTAGTAAGAGTGTATATTTTGTTTATTAAACAAGTTCAAGTTTGGGGGAGTGTGTTGTCTGCCACTGGAATAGGTAATTGTTTGCACAGCAACTTTCAAGTTAGTAATGATTTTAGATCATAGATTCCTATATCCAACTCAATCCCTATGCTTCTGCAATACTGTATAACACAAATATTGGGGTAGGCTCTACCCCAATATTATCCACATAACTGCAATAAAGTCACTGTCCCAGATTTCCGCTTGACGACTTCATGGGTATGACAAATTACCTGGGTGGGCTAAATTGGGACGACCTTACTATGTGTCAGGTAGGTAGAGTTGGTTGCCAATATGACATATTTCAGAGCATAGTGCTGGCTGCCCAGACAACTTTTGTCCCGAGTAGGGAAATTAGATCTAACAACAATGATCCCAAATGGATAAACAATAGATTAAAACATCTCACTGGTCAATAGAGAGGCATATATAGGCATATCAAAAGAGGGAAAGGGCAGTTAAGAAATCAATATATTCAATTAAAATGAGAAATAGGAAAAGGAATAAGAAAACCAAAAAGGAATTATGAAGTTAAAGTTGCAAGGGATTCTAAGACTATCCCAAAAGGGTTCTTTCAGGTATACAGAAGATAGATTAGGGACAAGATAGGCCCACTTAAAAGTAACTCAGGTCAGATCACTGACATTGATAAGGAAATGTGTGAACTTTTCAATACCTACTT
The DNA here is from genome assembly GCF_038502225.1 of Cherax quadricarinatus. Classification (NCBI taxonomy): domain Eukaryota; kingdom Metazoa; phylum Arthropoda; class Malacostraca; order Decapoda; family Parastacidae; genus Cherax; species Cherax quadricarinatus. Next base: position 23,891,955 of record NC_091357.1, read on the forward strand.
CCTCTCAGCTTTTACTCAAGAAGATACTAGCAAAATTATAGAAATAATAAATTATGTAGAAAAGGACAATAATAAACTATGCACAATTATGGTAACTAGTGACATGGTCCTCAGACAAATAGAGAAATTAAAGCCTAACAAAATCCCCAGGTCCTGATGAACTGTTTGCCAGGGTTTTAAAGGAATGTAAAGAGGAACATAGCATACCTTTGGCTAATCTTTTCAACATATCACTACAAACTAATAACTAACTCATTAGTTATTTAGATATTTAATGCACCTCAGTGATTATTAGTGTTATTATTATTATTATTATTAATATGGCATCTTCAAGACTAATAAGACACTTTAGTGATTTTAATGTGTACCTGCATGCCAGCACAATGTGTACCTGCATGCCAGCACAATGTGTACCAGCATGCCAGCACAGTGTGTACCTGCATGCCAGCACAGTGTGTACCAGCATGCCAGCACAGTGTGTACCAGCATGCCAGCACAGTGTGTACCAGCATGCCAGCACAGTGTGTACCTGCATGCCAGCACAGTGTGTACCAGCATGCCAGCACAGTGTGTACCTGCATGCCAGTACAGTGTACCTGCATGCCAGCACAATTTGTACCTGCATGCCAGCACAGTGTGTACCAGCATGCCAGCACAGTGTGTACCTGCATGCCAGCACAGTGTGTACCTGCATGCCAGCACAGTGTGTACCAGCATGCCAGCACAGTGTGTACCTGCATGCCAGCACAGTGTGTACCAGCATGCCAGCACAGTGTGTACCTGCATGCCAGCACAATGTGTACCTGCATGCCAGCACAATGTGTACCTGCATGCCAGCACAGTGTGTACCAGCATGCCAGCACAATGTGTACCTGCATGCCAGCACAGTGTGTACCAGCATGCCAGCACAATGTGTACCTGCATGCCAGCACAGTGTGTACCTGCATGCCAGCACAGTGTGTACCTGCATGCCAGCACAGTGTGTACCTGCATGCCAGCACAGTGTGTACCTGCATGCCAGTACAGTGTACCTGCATGCCAGCACAGTGTGTACCTGCATGCCAGCACAGTGTGTACCAGCATGCCAGCACAGTGTGTACCTGCATGCCAGCACAGTGTGTACCAGCATGCCAGCACAATGTGTACCTGCATGCCAGCACAATGTGTACCTGCATGCCAGCACAATGTGTACCTGCATGCCAGCACAGTGTGTACCAGCATGCCAGCACAGTGTGTACCAGCATGCCAGCACAGTGTGTACCTGCATGCCAGCACAGTGTGTACCTGCATGCCAGCACAGTGTGTACCAGCATGCCAGCACAGTGTGTACCAGCATGCCAGCACAGTGTGTACCAGCATGCCAGCACAGTGTGTACCAGCATGCCAGCACAGTGTGTACCTGCATGCCAGCACAGTGTGTACCAGCATGCCAGCACAGTGTGTACCAGCATGCCAGCACAGTGTGTACCAGCATGCCAGCACAGTGTGTACCAGCATGCCAGCACAGTGTGTACCAGCATGCCAGCACAGTGTGTACCAGCATGCCAGCACAGTGTGTACCAGCATGCCAGCACAGTGTGCAAGTTTATTTAGGTACAAGTACACATAAGTATAATTATCAGTAATAATAATAATATAGGTACAGTATATTTACATAGTTTTGTATTAATGTTGGTAGAATTACCCACAATATGTTAGGTAAAAGGACACAAGTGCAACTAATGTGACATTTTATTGTGGCAACGTTTTGTTCTCCAGGAGCTTTATCAAGCTGTGTTTGTACGGCTTGATAAAGCTCCTGGAGAGCGAAACGGGGAACCCCATACCCAGCCTGTGGGGTGCCCCCACAGGCTGGGTGTGGGGTGCCCCAACAGGCTGGGTATGGGGTGCCCCCACAGGCTGGGTATGGGGTGCCCCCACAGGCTGGGTATGGGGTGCCCCCACAGGCTGGGTATGGGGTGCCCCCACAGGCTGGGTATGGGGTGCCCCCACAGGCTGGGTATGGGGTGCCCCCACAGGCTGGGTATGGGGTGCACCCACAGGTTGGGTATGGGGTGCACCCAAAGGCTAGGTATGGGGTGAACCCACAGGCTGAGTATGGGGTGAACCCACAGGCTGGGAATGTGGTGCCCCCACAGGCTGGGTATGGGGTGCCCCCACAGGCTGGGTATGGGGTGCCCCACAGGCTGGTTATAGGGTGCCCCCACAGGCTAGGTATGGGGTGCCCCACAGGCTGGGTATGGTGTGCACCCACAGGCTGGGAATGGGGTGCCCCCACAGGCTGAGTATGGGGTGCCCCCACAGGCTGGGTATGGGGTGCCCCACAGGCTGGGTATGGGGAGCCCCAACAGGCTGGGTATGGGCTGCACCCATAGGCTGGGTATGGGGTACACCCACAGGCTGAGTATGGGGTGCCCCCACAGGCTGGGTATGGGGTGCCCCAACAGGCTGGGTATGGGGTGCACCCACAGGCTGGGTATGGGGTGCACCCACAGGCTGGGTATGGGGTGCACCTACAGGCTGGGTGCACCCACAGGGTGCACCAACAGGCTGGGTATGGGGTGCACCCACAGGCTGGGTATGGGGTGCACCCACAGGCTGGGTATGGGGTGCACCCACAGGTTGGGTATGGGGTGCCCCAACAGGCTGGGTATGAGGTGCACCCACAGGCTGGGTATGGGGTGCACCCACAGGTTGGGTATGGGGTGCACCCACAGGCTGAGTATGGGGTGCCCCCACAGGCTGGGTATGGGGTGCCCCAACAGGCTGGGTATGGGGTGCACCCACAGGCTGGGTATGGGGTGCACCCACAGGCTGGGTATGGGGTGCACCCACAGGCTGGGTATAGGGTGCCCAACAGGCTGGGTATGGGGTGCACCCACAGGCTGGGTATGGGGTGCACCCACAGGCTGGGTATGGGGTGCACCCACAGGTTGGGTATGGGGTGCCCCAACAGGCTGGGTATGAGGTGCACCCACAGGCTGGGTATGGGCTGCACCCATAGGCTGGGTATGGGGTACACCCACAGGCTGGGTATGGGGTACACCCACAGGCTGAGTATGGGGTGCCCCCACAGGCTGGGTATGGGGTGCCCCAACAGGCTGGGTATGGGGTGCACCCACAGGCTGGGTATGGGGTGCAACCACAGGCTGGGTATGGGGTGCACCCACAGGCTGGGTATAGGGTGCCCAACAGGCTGGGTATGGGGTGCACCCACAGGCTGGGTATGGGGTGCACCCACAGGCTGGGTATGGGGTGCACCCACAGGTTGGGTATGGGGTGCCCCAACAGGCTGGGTATGAGGTGCACCCACAGGCTGGGTATGGGGTGCACCCACAGGTTGGGTATGGGGTGCACCCACAGGCTGGGTATGGGGTGCACCCACAGGCTGGGTATGGGGTGAACCCACAGGCTGGGAATGGGGTGCCCCACAGGCTGGATATGGGGTGCCCCCACAGGCTGGGTATGGGGTGCCCCAACAGGCTGGGTATGGGCTGCACCCACAGGCTGGGTATGGGGTACACCCACAGGCTGAGTATGGGGTGCCCCCACAGGCTGGGTATGGGGTGCACCCACAGGCTGGGTATGGAGTGCCCCACAGGCTGGATATGGGGTGCCCCACAGGCTGGGTATGGGGTGCCCCGCAGGCTGGGTATGGGGTGCCCCACAGGCTGGATATGGGGTGCACCCACAGGCTGGGTATGGGGTGCACCCACAGGCTGGGTATGGGGTGCACCCACAGGCTGGGTATGGGGTGCACCCACAGGCTGGGTATGGGGTGCACCCACAGGCTGGGTATGGGGTGCACCCACAGGCTGGGTATGGGGTGCACCCACAGTCTGGGTATGGGGTGCACCCACAGGCTGGGTATGGGGTGCACCCACAGGTTGGGTATGGGGTACACCCACAGGCTGGGTATGGGGTGCCCCAACAGGCTGGGTATGGGGTACACCCACAGGCTGTGTATGGGGTGCCCAACAGGCTGGATATGGGGTGCCCCCACAGGCTGGGTATGGGGTGCCCCACAGGCTGGGTATGGGGTGCCCCACAGGCTAGGTATGGGGTGCCCCATAGGCTGGGTATGAGGTGCCCACACAGGTTGGGTATGGTGTGCACCCACAGGTTGGGTATGGGGTGCAACACAGGCTGGGTATGGGGTGCACCCACAGGCTGGGAATGGGGTGCCCCCACAGGCTGAGTATGGGGTACCAAACAGGCTGGATATGGGGTGCCCCCACAGGCTGGGTATGGGGTGCCCCAACAGGCTGGGTATGGGCTGCACCCACAGGCTGGGTATGGGGTACACCCACAGGCTGAGTATGGGGTGCCCCCACAGGCTGGGTATGGGGTGCCCCCCAGGCTGGGTATGGAGTGCCCCACAGGCTGGATATGGGGTTCCCCACAGGCTGGGTATGGGGTGCCCCACAGGCTGGATATGGGGTGCACCCACATCCTGGGTATGGGGTGCACCCACAGGCTGGGTATGAGGTGCACCAACAGGCTAGGTATGGGGGGCACCCACAGGCTGGGTATGGGGTGCACCCACAGGCTGGGTATGGGGTGCACCCACAGGCTGGGTATGGGGTGCACCCACAGGCTGGGTATGGGGTACACCCACAGGCTGGGTATGGGGTGCACCCACAGGCTGGGTATGGGGTGCACCCACAGGCTGGGTATGGGGTGCACCCACAGTCTGGGTATGGGGTGCACCCACAGGCTGGGTATGGGGTGCACCCACAGGCTGGGTATGGGGTGCACCCACAGGTTGGGTATGGGGTGCACCCACAGGTTGGGTATGGGGCACACCCACAGGCTGGGTATGGGGTGCCCCAACAGGCTGGGTATGGGGTACACCCACAGGCTGTGTATGGGGTGCCCAACAGGCTGGGTATGGGGTGCACCCACAGGCTGGGTATGGGGTGCACCCACAGGCTGGGTATGGGGTGCACCCACAGGCTGGGTATGGGGTACACCCACAGGCTGGGTATGGGGTGCACCCACAGGCTGGGTATGGGGTGCCCCAACAGGCTGGGTATGGGGTGCACCCACAGGCTGGGTATGGGGTGCCCCAACAGGCTGGGTATGGGGTGCACCCACAGGCTGGGTATGGGGTGCACCCACAGGATGGGTATGGGGTGCACCCACAGGCTAGGTATGGGGTGCACCCACAGGCTGGGTATGGGGTACACCCACAGGCTGGGTACGGGGTGCACCCACAGGTTGGGTATGGGGTACACCCACAGGCTAGGTATGGGGTGCCCCAACATGCTGGGTATGGGGTACACCCACAGGCTGGGTATTAGGTGCCCCAACAGGCTGGGTATGGGGTGCCCCCACAGGCTGGGTATGGGGTGCCCCAAAAGGCTGGGTATGGGGTGCACCCACAGGCTGGGTATGGGGTGCACCCACAGACTGGGTTTGGGGTGCACCCACAGGCTGGGTATGGGGTGCACCCACAGGCTGGGTATGGGGTGCACCCACAGGCTGGGTATGGGGTGCACCCACAGGCTGGGTATGGGGTGCAACCACAGGCTGGGTATGGGGTACACCCACAGGCTGTGTATGGGGTGCCCAACAGGCTGGGTATGGGGTGCACCCACAGGCTGGGTATGGGGTGCACCCACAGGCTGGGTATGGGGTGCACCCACAGGCTGGGTATGGGGTGCACCCACAGGCTGGGTATGGGGTACACCCACAGGCTGGGTATGGGGTGCACCCACAGGCTGGGTATGGGGTGCCCCAACAGGCTGGGTATGGGGTGCACCCACAGGCTGGGTATGGGGTGCACCCACAGGATGGGTATGGGGTGCACCCACAGGCTATGTATGGGGTGCACCCACAGGCTGGGTATGGGGTGCACCCACAGGTTGGGTATGGGGTACACCCACAGGCTAGGTATGGGGTGCCCCAACATGCTGGGTATGGGGTACACCCACAGGCTGGGCATTAGGTGCCCCAACAGGCTGGGTATGGGGTGCCCCCACAGGCTGGGTATGGGGTGCCCCAAAAGGCTGGGTATGGGGTGCAACCACAGGCTGGGTATGGGGTGCACCCACAGGCTGGGTATGGGGTGCACCCACAGGCTGGGTATGGGGTGCACCCACAGGCTGGGTATGGGGGTGCACCCACAGGCTGGGTATGAGGTGCACCCACAGGCTGGCTATGGGGTGCACCCACAGGCTGGGTATGGGGTGCAACCACAGGCTGGGTATGGGGTGCACCCACAGGCTGGGTATGGGGTGCCCAACAGGCTGGGTATGGGGTGCACCCACAGGCTGGGTATGGGGTGCACCCACAGGCTGGGTATGAGGTGCACCCACAGGCTGGGTATGGGGTACACCCACAGGCTGGGTATGGGGTGCACCCACAGGCTGGGTATGGGGTGCCCCAACAGGCTGGGTATGGGGTGCACCCACAGGCTGGGTATGGGGTGCACCCACAGGCTGGGTATGGGGTACACCCACAGGCTGGGTATGGGGTGCACCCACAGGCTGGGTATGGGGTGCACCCACAGGCAGGGTATTGGGTACACCCACAGGCTGGGTATGGGGTGCACCCACAGGCTGGGTATGGGGTGCCCCAACAGGCTGGGTATGGGGTGCACCCACAGGCTGGGTATGGGGTGCACCCACAGGCTGGATAATAAAACACTGGTAAACACAAAAGGCAGCCACTGGTATGTAATGTATTTCAGGATAATTAAAATTGAACTAAACTAAGTCACTTTAACTTTGGGTTATCCTAGGTAATTTATACTATGTATGATAATGCATACCTGTACCTAAATATACTTGCTTACTAAGGATTAAGACTGGTGATTACTAAGTTCATTCAGGTACACATAAATACATAAATTATCATACAGCAGCACCATCTCTTCCTTTGCAGATGACACCTGAATTTGCATGACAGTGACCTCCATTGAAGACACTAAGACTCCAGGTAGACATCATTGAAGACACTGTAAGACTCCAGGTAGACATCAACCAAATATTTAAATGGGCTTCAGAAAACAATATAAAGTTAAATAATGAGAAATTTCAATTACTCCGATATGGAAAACGTGAATAAATTAAAGCTACATCAGAGTATAAAACAAATTCCACAATAGAGCGAGAAACTAATGCTAAAGACTTGGAGGTGATCATGTCAGAGGATCTCACCTTCAAGGGCCATAACACTATCAATCGCATCTGCTAGAAAAATGACAGGATGGATAATGAGAACCTTCAAAACTAGGGATGCAAAGTCCATGATGACAATCTTCAGGTCACTTGTTCTATGTAGGCTGGAATATTGATGCACACTAACTGTGAAAATTTGTCTGGACTGCCTCCAAGTGAGTCGTCTACCCTGGCAAGCTCTGTTGACACCGAGCTTATAGGACAGATTTTCATAAATGACTGATGTTTCAAGAAATCTCGCCTGCATGCACGTTTAAAGGACTAACTTACTTGGTGATGTAGAATCTATTCTGGTCTTCAACCTCCCTAAGCTTAGTCCCTCTGGACTTGCCCTCAGAACCACGTGCAACCGGGAGCCTTAATTCCTGCAATATTCAATCGTTATTAGTGACCTGCCTGCACCTCAGAAATTCCTATTTCCAAGGGGGGAGGGTGAGTCCCCTGGAATACTATGCAGAAAGTGACACTAGCTTCTAGGCTGACAAGAGTCACTGGTACGTACTGGGCATGCACTGCCAGCTGCACAAAGGCCTACAGCTCAACTCGCTCGCAACTTTCCCCAGACACTGGCCAGGATCCTAAGAAAAAGTGGAGGTCTTGTCTTACTGTATGGGCCTGACAGAGGAGGTCATCTACGGTACATCGAGGTGCCTCCACCAGATTTCCCCAGGTCTAATATGTGAAGACACGTACGTGGGGCACTGCCTGCTGATCATGGCACGTGTTGTTTAGATGGTGTCTAGTCTTAGAAGGAAGCTCTGGCGTCTTCGAGACCTGCGCCTTGTCATTCAAACTTGGGCTGCCAGTTTTCCCTAGCTAACATAACCTAGTGTTTGCCTACATTCGGCCTATTACTACCTATGTTAAGGTCTTAGATCTACATTATTATTATCTACAGTTGCCTCAATAATCCTAATATTAGTGTACTAACAGTATAAACTACCTACTTCTTCCCTGAAGGGTAAATCTATCAATTAAGAAGTACCTTCCAACCACCTTCGCCAACCCGGGTGAGTGTGTTTGTGTTTTGGGTGGGTGTAAGGGCCCTCGAATGGTGTGTTTTTCCCTGTTGGGACTTCTCGGACCGAATAAGTTCCAACATCCTCCCACCGGCAAAGGTAGGCACTAAGTCTAAATCAAGTTCACCTTCCGCGAGCCCCCACAGCGGACCCCTGGACATGAGTGCCGTCCAGCCACTCTCGTCGAGCAGACTCCGGTCTAACTTCAACCATCCAGTTTCCCCTGCGTGGACCTCTGGGGGTGTAAACTTGTTGGTTCTGGTGGTCTAAGCACCCTTTCCTTTAACTTTAACATCTTTCCTATGTCTAGCCTTGACTGGGTGGCTCCGTACTTTCCCACCCAGTGGCCCACATGCCCTGGTAGCCTTTCCTCCCACTGATAAGAGGTTCCCTGGATTTAATGACAATCTACCTCCCTCTTTACGTACCCTGTAAAGGCGTTTTCCCAAGGTGGCCGAGTGTTTGTCACTCCCTACCTGGTTCAGCTTCCCTGGCGGTTCATCGTGTATACTGGTACTCATTATCACTACTCATGAGGACAGCTTCTCTCTCTGGCGTGGCAGGGAATTCAGGTGGAATCCTGCCGCCTATGATGCATCCTACTGGGGATCTGTATAAACCAATTCCTTCCCTAAACGTCCGTCATGTAGACAGGAAGTCATCTATCTGATTGGCTCCCACCAGGATACCTACATTTCTGACTGTGTCAGTGGTAATTCCCTGGTCTGCCAGCTTCACGTCAAGGTCTTTCAATCGCTTAGCTGCTGCAGCAAGACCTCTAGCTGTAACTGCCGTGGGTAATGTCTCTACCACCAAGGCTGCAATGTGTCTGCAATATCCACCTAATTTGACTGCGACATCCACCACATCATAAGATTTGGGTGGGGCCTGACTTATAGCCCCTCCCAACATCATACTAACTTTCTTTGTGGCCTTCAACTTTAATTTAGCCACCAACTTCTTTGTTAACAAGGTTACTTGTGCTCTTAAGTCAAAGAATAATTGGGTTGTTTCGGACCTGTGCCCATTCACAACCTTTGCCATGACTGTAGGTAGGGCAGCACCTCCGTGATTCTCACTCGGATTAGAGACTTCACTCCCACTAATCACGCTGGCTACCATTTCAGGCTCAGACTCACTTTCTAACTCTACCTGAGAGATATCCCTACTAGCCTGGGGTTCCCTTAAATTATTGGGACATAGTGCAGTATGGTGCTTACCTTTGCAACAGACTCGACACTCACTGGGCTGGGTGCCACAGTCTCTCGCAAAGTGTTCCCCACAACACTTGAAGCAGAGTCTCAACTCCTTTAGTCTCTGTTGCCTACTGCTCAGTGTTGTATACTCCGGGCAACTCGTGCTAGCGTGTTCGCCTTCGCAGAACAAGCATATTCTGGCATGAGTGCCTCTGAGGTTCTGTTTAAGAGGTTCTTACCTTAGACACTTCTTTACCATAGTACACTCCAACGTTAGTCGTATGAGCTTTAGACTGATCTCTCGAGATCTTTGAGTAACTGTCTGGGTTTTTATGTGGTGATGGTGGTGACTCTTCTCTCACACCTATACTCAAATGAGAAACGAGATCTCCCAACCCCTCAACAATTTGTTGTATCGTGAACCTAATCGTCCGATATTTTAAGTGTAACTCATGCACTGTAGTGCCAGTCAGTTTCCTCTGAATCACCTGGCTAAGGACCCATTCTGAATCATCCTCATCATGCAAATCTCTGAAACTATTTGTCAAGCTCATAATTTCAATACGGAACTTCTCTAGGCTTTGACGGTCATGTTGGCAAGTCTCTAGATCCAACAACCGATAAAGTATGGCCACTTTTATCTCTTCAGTGTTGCCAAACATGTCTTCTAACTGGTCTTTGGCATGTTGGTAATTAGTGTCAGTAATCTGGTAGTGCCGGACCAAGTCTAAGGCCGTGATCGCAAATACTGCAATTTAACGGCATCTGACAAATCGTTCCTGTCATCTATCTGGGCTTTAAACTGATCCCAGAAAGCAATGTACTCTGTTAGGGTTCAGACAAATGTCAGTAAATTCAACTGGGGCAACCTGGGCAACATATTGACAGTTGTGTGGCTTTTTGTGGTACCTGCGGTGTTCGACACCACACTTGGATTACTAGCCTTTAATGTGCTTAACTTATCTTTGTACGTATTCATCTCCTGTTGACAATCTACATCATCCTTAGTGCATTCGTCCTGAGCTTGCCGAAGACTATCCTGGGATTCACCATCCTCAATAGCCTGTAGCTCATATGCTGAGAATGCTTGTTTGTAGACTTCCCATTTTTCCCCCAAACACTTCAAGCAGTCTTGCAAATCATCGCAGTCTACTTTACTGCATTGGCTAGTAGTCTTGCACCTGTTGCGCGTTCTGTTCAGATGCCCTTTGTATGCCGCCACTGATCGTTTTAATTTTGCTAACACTGAACCAGACTCTTCTGAAGTCCCATCTGCCATTGTCGAGGTTTAATTAGGAGTGTGACACTAACTGTACTTACTCAGTTCACCCCACAGCACGTCACGGTGTTAGGCAAGAATGAACGAGTCTCAAGGCTCCTCAACAAGTTAACGATTCCCTTTGTTATAATGACTCTACTCTGACTTAAAATGTACACTGTTAGCTCTCAACCCCAACTGAAATGTATATCAATGTGAAAGCTTAACCTAGCAATTTCCTGTACAATGTCAGCAAATAATTACAGGACTTAACCTAGTCTCTGGTACAAAGCACAAATCCCACATTAGAAAATGAATCAAAGACAATGAAAATCACACAATAAAAATGCAGTATACAAATTAAAAAATCACTTGATTAGCACAAGTAAATTCAACAATTCAACTTGTGAAACAGTAAATAAAAAATGTGTGTAAACAGCTTGGCCTAACTGTGCCCAGCTTACTCAGTCTAGTGTGGATGGTTGGATAAGGTAAATCCTAACCTAACTAGTGTGCTATAGCCTAAACCTGGCTTTAAAGCTCCCTGTAAAAAATAACTAGGTTAAATCTGTCCTAGCTACCATAACTGTTGTAAATATTGCACAAGCCTAAGGGGTACGGGAGATATTTCTTGAGTAGCTTTAGGTAGATGTCGTTTTGATAAGGACCTGCCTCGTATGGGCCAGTAGGCCTTCTGCAGTGTTCCTACATTCTTATGTTCTTAACTGTGGCTACCTTGCAAATCCACTGTAAGTAATTAACACACAAGTCTCCTACTCTGGTTTACTTGTAATCACTGTAAATAATTAAATTCACAAGCTTCTCTAGCCTACCTGGCCTGCCTGTAAATTACTGCAAATAACAACTTCTGTGTATAGTCAGCTTGGCCTAGCCTCTGTGTTAACTCTGGGCCTGGGTGCTAACTTAACCTAACCATGTTAAACTGGTTCCTAACTGTGGCCTAGCTATGTTAATTTTAACCTAGCTATTCCACATCACAGTTCAAAGGACCACTTGTGAAAATTTGTCTGGACTGACTCCAAGTGAGTCGCCTACCCTGGCAAGCTCTGTTGACACCGAGCTCTGAGGTCGATACCTCAGCCTCACAAGTGGCTTATAGGACAGATTTTCATAAATGACTGATGTTGCAAGAAATCTCGCCTGCATGCACGTTTAAAGGACTAACTTACTTGGTGATGTAAAATCTATTCTGGTCTTCAACCTCCCTAAGCTTAGTCCCTCTGGACTTGCCCTCAGAACCACGTGCAACCGGGAGCCTTAATTCCTGCAATATTCAATCATTATTAGTGGCCTGCCTGCACCTCAGAAATTCCTATTTCCAAGGGGGGGTGAATCCCTAGAATACTATGCAGAAAGTGACACTAGCTTCTAGGTTGAGAAGAGTTGCTGGTACGTACTGGGCATGCCCTGCCAGCTGCACAAAGGCCTACAGCTCAACTCACTCGCAACTTTCCCCAGACACTGGCCAGGATCCTAAGAAAAAGTGGAGGTCTTGTCTTACTGTATGGGCCTGATGGAGGAGGTCATCTACGGTATGTCGAGGTGCCTCCACCAGATTTCCCCAGGTCTAATATGTGAAGACACGTGGGGCGCTGCCTGCTGATCATGGCACGTGTTGTTCAGATGGTGTCTAGTCTTAGAAGGAAGCTCTGGCGTCTTTGAGACCCGTGCCTCGTCGTTCAAACTTGGGCTGCCAGTTCTCCCTAGCTAACATAACCTAGTGTTTGCCTACATTCGGCCTATTACTACCTATGTTAAGGTCTTAGGTCGACATTACTATTATCTAGAGTTGCCTCAATAATCCTAATATTAGTGTACTAACAGTATAAACTACCTACTTCTTCCCTGAAGGGTAAATCTATAAATTAAGAAGTACCTTCCAACCACCTTCGCCAACCCGGGTGAGTGTGTTTGTGTTTTGGGTGGGTGTAAGGGCCCTCGAACAGTGTGTTTTTCCCATTGGGACTTCTCGGACCGAATAAGTTCCAACACTAACAGCCCCTTTCAAGGCAGGTGAAATTGCTGACCTAGAAAATGTACAGAGAACCTTCATGGCGCGCATAACGGAGATAAAACACCTCAATTACTGGGAACGTTTGAAGTTCCTAAACCTGTACTCCATAGAATGCAGGTGAGAGAGATACATGATTATATACACTTGGAAAATCCTAGAGGAATTAGTACCAAACTTTCACACGAAAATCATTCCCTACGAAAGCAAAAGCCTCGGCAGACGATGCAACATCCCCCCAATGAAAAGCTGGGGTGCCACTAGCACGTTAAGAGACAACACAATAAATGTCAGGGGCCCAAGACTGTTCAACTGCCTCCCAGCATACTGCCTGTCCAGCACCTTCCTGAAGACAGCAAGGGGTCTATTGGTAATCCCCCTGATGTATGCTAGAAGGCAGCCAACTAATTGAGCCATGATATATCACACATTTCATCTCTGAGTCCTACAGTCTTGTAGGATGGGTATCAGCTGCATAATAAAGATATTACACTAACTAAAACTTCTTAAAATCTAATCAGTCTTCAGTTCTAAGCTTTACAACCCATTTCTCCAATTTTTATATCTAAGTCAGTACCTGACCAACTGGGCTGTAGTTCGTACATCAGCTTGCATGCAGCCAACAGTAACAGCCTGGTTGATCAGACCATGATCCACCATGAGGCCTGGTCTCAGACCGGCCCATGGGGATGTTGACCCCCGAAACCCTCTCCAGGTAAACCCCATTCAAGGTAACCTATAGAATACATTCCCCATTATTTCCTGGCCAGAGATTTCATCTCTGGTAGGGAGGTAACTAATACTTCCCACTAAGCTATTTTTTATATAAATTCTTTACAATCTTTCCTATACTTTTCCCACCACCTTCCCACCTAATATAATTACTATCTACTTCAATAACCAAACTTCAGTGGACTTGAAACCTGGAAATACCTTACAGGTGGGCCCCGCCCACCTATGATGACGTCACCAGCTGCTGCATCTCCACATACCTGGAGTAACCCTCTCCAGGTATAACACTAAATGTTACTAGTATGGCTGTTTCCACTCCTCAGACTGGTCAATGTTGCTGTGTTGATCAATGTTGTAGTAGACACAGCCAGGCACAGCAATCACCACACCTGGAACATTATAACCATCAACGTTACACATATATACACAAATAAACATTATAACCATCAATATTACACATTCTTCTTTTTTTCAACAAACCGAGGTTGGGTGGCCCAAAAAGAAAAACAAAAGTTTCTCTTTTTACATTTAGTAAAATATACAGGAGAAGGGGTTACTAGCCCCTTGCTCCCGGCATCTCAGTCGCCTCTTACAACATGCATGGCTTACGGAGGAAGAATTCTGTTCCACTTCCCCATGGAGATAAGAGGAAATAAACAAGAACAAGAACTAGAAAGAAAATAGAAGAATACCCAGAGGTGTGTGTATATATATGCTTGTACATGTATGTGTAGTGTGACCTAAGTGTAAGTAGAAGTAGCAAGACGTACCTTAAATCTTGCATGTTCATGAGACAGACAAAAGACACCAGCAATCCTAGCATCATGTAAAACAATTACAGGTTTTCGTTGTACACTCACATAGCAGGACGGTAGTACCTCCCTGGGCGGTTGCTGTTTACCAACCTACTACCTAGGAATATTACACATATACAGTGGACCCCCGGTTAACGATATTTTTTCACTCCAGAAGTATGTTCAGGTGCCAGTACTGACCGAATTTGTTCCCATAAGGAATATTGTGAAGTAGATTAGTCCATTTCAGACCCCCAAACATACATGTGCAAACGCACTTACATAAATACACTTACATAATTGGTCGCATTCGGAGGTGGTCGTTATGCGGGGGTCCACTGTATACACAAATAAACATTATAAGAGATAAGATTTCGTTCGGATTTTTAACTCTGGAGGGTTAGCCACCCAGGATACCACAAGAAAGTCAGTGCGTCATCGAGGACTGTCTAACTTATTTTCATTGGGGTCCTTAATCTTGTCCCCCAGGATGCGACCCACAAAGGCGACTAACACCCAGGTACCTATTTGCTGCTAGGTGAACAGGACAACAGGTGTAAGGAAACATGTCAAAATGTTTCCACCTGCCGGAAATTGAACCCGGGCCCTCCGCGTGTGAAGCGGGAGCTTTAGCATTATGAAATATTAGTCATTATGAAATATTAGTCATTATGAAATATTAGTCATTATGAAATATTAGTCATTATGAAATATTAGTCATTATGAAATATTAGTCATTATGAAATATTAGTCATTATGAAATATTAGTCATTATGAAATATTAGCCATTATGAAATATTAGTCATTATGAAATATTAGTCATTATGAAATATTAGTCATTATGAAATATTAGTCATTATGAAATATTAGTCATTATGAAATATTAGTCATTATGAAATATTAGTCATTATGAAATATTAGTCATTATGAAATATTAGTCATTATGAAATATTAGTCAGAGAGTAATTTTGCTTCACTCGACTGACTCAGTTTCAGCGGAAAACTAAAATGTACATTAATAATCAAATTAAATAATACCAGTTACAATAATAATATTATTATTTTAAAGGAATACAAGTTGTAGAGAATGATCCTGGTAGTACAGTCTACTTCAGTACAGTCTACTTCAGTACAGTCTACTTCAGTACAGTCTACTTCAGTACAGTCTACTTCAGGAGTACACTCTACTTCAGGAGTACAGTCTACTTCAGGAGTACAGTCTACTTCAGGAGTACACTCTACTTCAGGAGTACAGTCTACTTCAGGAGTACAGTCTACTTCAGGAGTACAGTCTACTTCAGTACAGTCTACTTCAGTACAGTCTACTTCAGGAGTACAGTCTACTTCAGGAGTACAGTCTACTTCAGGAGTACAGTCTACTTCAGGAGTACAGTCTACTTCAGGAGTACAGTCTACTTCAGGAGTACACTCTACTTCAGGAGTACAGTCTACTTCAGGAGTACAGTCTACTTCAGGAGTACGGTCTACTTCAGGAGTACAGTCTACTTCAGAAGTACAGTCTATTTCAGGAGTACAGTCTACTTCAGTAGTACAGTCTACTTCAGTACAGTCTACTTCAGTAGTACAGTCTACTTCAGGAGTACAGTCTACTTCAGTAGTACAGTCTAATTCAGGAGTACAGTCTACTTCAGTACAGTCTACTTCAGGAGTACAGTCTACTTCAGTACAGTCTACTTCAGGAGTACAGTCTACTTCAGTACAGTCTACTTCAGGAGTACAGTTTATTTCATGAGTACAGTCTATTTCAGTAGTACAGTCTACTTCAGGAGTACAGTCTACTTCAGTAGTACAGTCTACTTCAGGAGTACAGTCTACTTCAGGAGTACAATCTATTTCAGGAGTACAGTCTACTTCAGGAGTACAGTATACTTCAGCAGTACAGTCTACTTCAGGAGTACAGTCTACTTCAGGAGTACAGTCTACTTCAGTAGTACAGTCTACTTCAGGAGTACAGTCTACTTTAGGAGTACAGTCTATTTCAGGAGTACAGTCTACTTCAGGAGTACAGTCTTCTTCAGGAGTACAGTCTACTTCAGGAGTGCAGTCTATTTCAGGAGTACAGTCTACTTCAGGAGTACAGTCTATTTCAGGAGTACAGTATTTCAGGAGTACAGTCTACTTCAGCAGTACAGTCTACTTCAGGAGTACAGTCTACTTCAGGAGTACAGTCTACTTCAGGAGTACAGTCTATTTCAGGAGTACAGTCTACTTCAGTAGTACAGTCTACTTCAGGAGTACAGTCTACTTTAGGAGTACAGTCTACTTCAGGAGTACAGTCTACTTCAGTAGTACAGTCTACTTTAGGAGTACAGTCTATTTCAGGAGTACAGTCTACTTCAGGAGTACAGTCTTCTTCAGGAGTACAGTCTACTTCAGGAGTGCAGTCTATTTTAGGAGTACAGTCTACTTCAGGAGTACAGTCTATTTCAGGAGTACAGTATTTCAGGAGTACAGTCTACTTCAGGAGTACAGTCTACTTCAGGAGTACAGTCTATTTCAGGAGTACAGTCTACTTCAGGAGTACAGTCTATTTCAGAAGTACAGTCTATTTCAGGAGTACAGTCTATTTCAGGAGTACAGTCTATTTCAGGAGTACAGTATTTCAGGAGTACAGTCTACTTCAGGAGTACAGTCTATTTCAGGAGTACAGTCTACTTCAGGAGTACAGTCTATTTCAGGAGTACAGTCTACTTCATGAGTACAGTCTACTTCATGAGTACAGTCTATTTCAGGAGTACAGTCTACTTCAGGAGTACAGTCTACTTCAGGAGTACAGTCTATTTCAGGAGTACAGTCTACTTCAGGAGTACAGTCTATTTCAGGAGTACAGTCTACTTCAGAAGTACAGTCTACCTCAGGAGTACAGTCTATTTCAGTGGTAAAGTCTACTTCAGGAGTACAGTCTATTTTTATTTTTTTATTTATTTATTTATTGTCTTTGCAAACAGTACATTGAGATTTTATATTTACAATAGTGGGTTGCAATACAAAGATAACCTTTATTATGCCCGGCATTATGGGCCAACTTAACATTATTGTCTTACAAGTCTAAAATGCTTATTGTGAAAAACAATGTTCAATTATATTCCTGTCAACAATGGATAAGAGATTCAAAGTGATATTTCAGTACAGTCTATTTCAGTGGAACAGTCTATTTCAGTGGAACAGTCTATTTCAGTGGTACAGTCTATTTCAGTGGTACAGTCTATTTCAGTGGTACAGTCTATTTCAGTGGTACAGTCTATTTCAGGAGTACAGTCTACTTCAGGAGTACAGTCTATTTCAGTGGAACAGTCTATTTCAGGAGTACAGTCTACTTCAGGAGTACAGTCTATTTCAGTGGAACAGTCTATTTCAGGAGTACAGTCTACTTCAGGAGTACAGTCTATTTCAGTGGAACAGTCTATTTCAGGAGTACAGTCTACTTCAGGAGTACAGTCTATTTCAGTGGTACAGTCTATTTCAGGAGTACAGTCTATTTCAGGAGTACAGTCTATTTCAGGAGTACAGTCTATTTCAGGAGTACAGTCTATTTCAGGAGTACAGTCTACTTCAGGAGTACAGTCTATTTCAGTGGTACAGTCTATTTCAGTGGTACAGTCTATTTCAGGAGTACAGTCTATTTCAGGAGTACAGTCTATTTCAGGAGTACAGTCTATTTCAGGAGTACATTTCAGGAGTACAGTCTATTTCAGGAGTACATTTCAGGAGTACAGTCTATTTCAGGAGTACATTTCAGGAGTACAGTCTATTTCAGGAGTACATTTCAGGAGTACAGTCTATTTCAGGAGTACAGTCTATTTCAGGAGTACATTTCAGGAGTACAGTCTATTTCAGGAGTACATTTCAGGAGTACAGTCTATTTCAGGAGTACAGTCTATTTCAGGAGTACATTTCAGGAGTACAGTTCATTTTTTCTAAAGTACATTCCATGGAAGTCCCTTGTTATGCACAGCTTCCTAGTTCTGACCCAGTGTGACCTGCTGCTGCTTGCTAGTTATGACCCAGTGTGACCTGCTGCTGTTTACTAGTTGTGACCCAGATAAACCTACTGCTGCTTGCTAGTTGTGACCCAGTGTGACCTGCTGCTGCTTACTAGTTGTGACCCAGATAAACCTACTGCTGCTTGCTAGTTGTGACCCAGTGTGACCTGCTGCTGCTTACTAGTTATGACCCAGATAAACCTGCTGCTGCTTGCTAGTTGTGACCCAGTGTGACCTGCTGCTGCTTACTAGTTGTGACCCAGATAAACCTACTGCTGCTTGCTAGTTGTGACCCAGTGTGACCTGCTGCTGCTTACTAGTTGTGACCCAGGTAAACCTACTGCTGCTTGCTAGTTGTGACCCAGTGTGACATGCTGGTTACTTACTGTGACCCAGGTAAACCTACTGCTGCTTGCTAGTTGTGACCCAGTATGACCTGCTGTTGATTTCTAGTTGTGACCCACTGCAACCTGCTGCTTACTACGCCCCCACAGCCCGGTCTGTGACCAGACGACCTGGTGGATCAGAGCTTGATCAACCAGGCTGTTACTGCTGGCTGCACTAGTTATGATCCATTGTGACCTGCTGTTGCTTGCTAGATATCACCCAGTGTGACCTGCTGCTTTTTTCCAGTTGTGACCCAGTGACCTGCTGTTTACAAGTTGTGACCCAGAGTGACCTGATGCTGCTTACTAGTTGTGACCCAGTGTGACCTGCTGCTGCTGCTGCTTACTAGCTGTGACCCAGAGTGACCTGCTGCTGCTTTACTCTTGTCTAGCACCTTTCTCAGAAGTAAGTTTATTCAGTTACAGGTACACACAGCTACATACATTATCATACATAGCAGTATATTCTAACCATACAATAGAGCAACAAAGTAATGTGAAGGACCTGGGAGAGATAATGTCAGAGGATCTTAACTTCAAAGACCACAGCAATGTATCTACTGCATCTGCTAGGAAAGTGATAGGATGGATAATGAGAACCTTCAAAACTAAGGACACCAAACCCATGATGATTCTCTTTAAACTGCTTGTTCTCTCTACCCTGGAGTACTGCTGTATACCAACTGCCCCCTTCAAGGCTGGCAACATTGCTGACCTGGAGAGTGTACAAAGAACTTTCATGGCACACTTAAGTGTGATAAGGCACCTAAACTACTGGGAACGGTAGAAGATCCTTGGTCTGTATTCCCTCGAACACAGGAGAGAGAGATACATGATAATATACACTTGGAAGGCCCTGGAGGGATTGGTACTAAACCTGCACACAAAAATCACTCCATATGAAAGCAAAAGAATTTGCAGAAGATGCAACATTCCTCCGATGAAAAGCTGGGGTGCCACGAGTACACTGAGAGACAACACAATAAGTGTCCAGGGCCCAAGACTGTTCAATTGCCTCCCAGCATACATAAGAGGGATTACCAATAGACCCTTGGCTGTCTTCAAGAAGGCACTGGACAGGCACCTAAAGTCAGTACCTGACCAACTGGGCTGTGGTTCATATGTCAGCTTGCGTGCAGCCAGCAGTAACAGCCTGGCTAATGAGACAATGATCCACCATGAGGCCTGGTCTCAGACCAGGCCACAGGGGTGTTGACCCCTGAAACCCTCTCCAGGAAAACTCAAGGAAAGGTCACTCAAACTTATAGTCAGTCTTGTAGCCAAGGTCACTCAGACTTACACAAATTTAATAACTGAACATCAAGAGACTGATCCCATGAACTTCACAACTGAACATCAAAAAACTAACCCCATGCACTTCGTGGGTGAATGACTGCTCCTCGAAGGGCTTGGAGGCATCAGACTGCAAGATGTTGTACATGTGAGGCAGCAGCAGCGACCCGAACAAATCCGTGGCTTCCCTGGGCAGCTGTATGGGCATATTGTCTATGCTGCACACCAGTACCCCAGGGCCCTTGAAGCTGTAACAGGGTTCCACAATATTAATCACAATGTGTGATTTACATGTTATAGAATATTGTCGAGTACAAAGAAAGCCACTAACTCTGCCTGTCGTTTTTTCTCTATCTTTATTTGTGTACCTGTTAGTGTCTTTATTCTGGTCAGCGTCATAGAAACAGAAGGGCGTGTCAATGATGGTACACTTTGTCATGAACTCTGTAGATCCTCCAGGATCTGCTGAGACATCACAGATGGCCAGCATCCTGTGTGGCAGTGATGGTGAACCTCTCTGTAATAAGCAACATCATCTTCATTATCATCATAATAATAATAATAATAATAATAATAATAATCAGTATGTGGTTTTTTGTATATGATTATCTATTTAGAGACCACAGTATGTCTATCAGTGGACACCAAGGGGAAGGAGTCTCACTTTTACTTTGTGGATTATTATTATTATTATTATTATTATTATTATTATTATTATTATTATTACTATTACTATTATTATATTCAAAATAGGCACTAGTCCATATGTAAGGAACTGAGAAATACAAATAGGCAAGTATAGGCAGACAGAGAGGAACAAAAAGGCTGTGGGTCCAGATAGGTGAGCCCAAGATTGTTGAGTAGATGTGCAGACCAGCTAGCAGCACCTCTAACTCACATCTATCAGCAGTGCCTTGCAGTATAAATGGCCTTCTGTGGAAAGAGGCAAATGTATTTCCCTGTTCACAAAAAGAAGAGCAGAATGGATATCAACAACCACAGACTTGTGTCAGTTTTTCAATCACTGGCAAGATTCCTGAGACAATAACCTCACAATAAATGAGGACAAGTTTTTCCACTACCATTCACTTCTTTGTGATCGTCAATATGGCTTCAGAGAAGGTCACTCTTCTGCTGATCTGTTGTTAAACTTCTCCACTAAGTGGCACCAGTCACTAGATGAATCCACAGTCAGCTATGTAGTAGCACTGGACATTGCTACATTTCCACCGAGTATGGCTCCAGGGACTCTTGGCAAAACTGCAAGCACTAGGAGTTACCAGCTAGATCTACACTATGCCTTCTCAGTAATTACCTTCAAGGTATATCTCTAAGTGTAGTTCTGAGTGGAACAGAGTCAACAAGACACACTACTAGTGCCAGTGTACCAAAGGGAAGTGTGCTTGTGCTACTGTTATGGAATGTTCATTTCAATGACCTTCAGCTCATCCTAGAATCCCATGCATATGGAGATGACTGTACTCTAGCATTCACTTATCCAGGAGAGGAAATGCTAGCTGCTCTACATTACATCACTCACCAGCTTATAGCTATATTAGCCTAGGAAAAATGATGGCAGGTTGCATTTGTTTCTAAGAAAACACAGATGATGGTCTCTAGGCACCGTGATAGTAATGCTGGAGCAGCAGTAAGAATGAATGGGAGAGTGTTGGTACCCTGGGATGAGGTTGATATCCTTGGGGTAAAATATGACTCTAAACAGTACAGGCTGCAAGACTCTGTATGAGGCAAGACTGCTTACACCTTGAGTGTGCTCCACTTTCTTGGATTGCCTGCCCCATGTCTCATCTGTGATTTCTTGACAGAATAGAGAACAGAGCAAAACGACTTATCTCTTGTCTGAACCCAGCCTGGACAGATCCATCATTTCAGCAGAGCCTTCAACACTGGAGGGATGTGGTTGCCTTACTGTTGTAGACAAGGCCAATAATGTCAAAGCACCTCCACTCCAAGGAGAGCAAGAAGTGAGCTTCTACACCGCAAGATGGGCAGCAAGCAGCAACTACACTCTGACTGTACCCTACTCCAGAACATCACTTCGTCTGAGATCATTTATTCCTAAGACGACTCTAAAATCGATCATGTTCTAACAACATAACTGAAATAAAGTCAGTTGACCAAATGAAATTGCTGGCCCACATATGCCTCCAATTTCATTCTGTTTGTAAGTAAGCTACAGGTACACATAAATCAAATCAAATCAAATCAAATCAAATCAAATCAGGTTTTTTCTCTATAAGGATTACAATGCTGAGTTTACAGAATTTGGTTATTGTGTGGTTTACATGTAGTAAAATACTAATTACAGAGGGGGCCACTAGAACACCTAGCATGGCTAGGCATTTCGGGCAGACTTAGATTAATTCTTAACTATAAAATATTACAAATTATGAGGTAAGTTGGAATTATGGCTAAGTGACTAAATACTAGTTTGTGTGTTTAGCAATGTGAATGCTTTTGTTTTGGCACAATACATGGTTTCAATATTGGAGTATCACAGGCCAACTTATGACTAGTTAGGATTCATTATTTTAAGATTAAGATTGATATTTCTGTGTTTATGGTCAAATGGGTGAGTGAGTGTAAGTGTGAACCACCAGGTGGTATTCATGTAATTAGTTGGCGGGGTGTATCAGGGAGATAAGATGTTTTCTGATGGTAGTTTTGAAGGTGATGAATGTGTCTGCAGTTCTAGAGTTTTCAGGTAGGGTGTTCCAGATTTTAGGGCCTTTGACATATATTGACATACATTTGACATATAAGTACAATTACCATACATATTTGTAAAATACCCACCAGGATAACCCAAAAAATTCAAAATCCATTGTGGTCATAAAATAAAAAGGTTTTCAAATGAGTTGAAGTTAAGTATCAGCTCTTGTAAATAAAGATAGGAACTTTTAACCCAACCCTTTAAATATCCTTGTGTAAATATAAAGAAACTTACACTGGTAGGAAGCCAGAGAGTGTATATAGGCTGCAGGAGGAACTTGACATCAGGGATGGTCAGAAGTTTGGGTGAGTTCACTGCCCTGTATATACCACTGATGATCAACGTGGCATATGGCACCACCTGCAACAACCAGTGAAATGAATGAAAACATATACAAGTTCTATGCACAGTGAGAAGATACAAAAGTTCTATATACAGTGAAGATATATACAAGTTCTAGTATATACTTTGAAAATATATGCAAACTCTACATACAGTGAAAATACTATATACAATTTCTGCATACAGTCAAACATATACAATCTCTACATAGAGTGAAAAGTTGTATGATTCAGGGTTGGCCCCCCATACTTTTGCCATTGTTCGGTAAGAAATTTATCCTACAATCAAGAAAACTGTTCTTATGACCAAGAAAATGACCTAATGATAAGAAATTAATTTGGTGAGCAGGACAATGACCTTGTGAGCAGGACAATAACCTTGTGAGCAGGACAATAACCTTGTGAGCAGGACAATAACCTTGTGAGCAGGACAATAACCTTGTGAGCAGGACAATGACCTTGTGAGCAGGACAATAGCCTTGTGAACAGGACAATAACCTTGTAAGCAGGACAATGACCATGTAAGCAGGATAATGACCTTGTAAGCAGGACAAAAGCCATGTGAGCAGGGCAATGACCTTGTGAGCAAAAAATGCTGACCTTGTGAGCAAAGACAGATATATCTCTTAGGATGTTATTCATATTCAACAGTATTGTACTGTCCACTGTCTTTACGAACCAAGTGATCGCAGCAGTTCACCTCACAACGGTAAATCTTGTTGGTCGCTGCTCACAAAATGAAAATAACTAAGTCACACAGGGGAAATAAACATGGCATGGTTTGTGACCAGTTAGTGGTGGAGGTTTGAACCTTTACCCAGTAATCCAATTGGTGTGGGTCGCATCCTGGGGACAAAATTACCGTATTTCACAGCTTATGACTCGTTTTGTTTCAATGGTTCAGCATCGGATATAACTGGGACAACTACAGCCCACCCCACACCACAAACTTATAGCTCCCATAACTGACCTTCAGTTTATAGGAAGCAGTGGTTTTTGGGAGACATTTTATGGGAAAAATGCATCTAATAAGCTGCAAAACACAATAACCTAAGTTGCAGGAAATGCTCTGCATAATAAGGGATTTCTATATACGTACATAGTAGTATGTTATGAAGTTAGCAATGGTCTGTATACCTTGTACAGTTAGTCCTTGACTTACAAACACATTGGGAATCTTGTGTATTATGTCATTACAGGTGGCCCTCCATATTCGCGACAGTTGGGGATCAAGACCCTCGCAAATCTTGAAAATTTGCAAATGTTTGGTGCACAAATATGATGTAGGGAAATATAATAATACTGTACAGTAGCAGTCGCAAATATTTTGATGTGTAAATATATTGCAGGGAATATTAATAATAGCATTTACTTAGCCTAACAATATTGCTGCCTTAACCTACTGAACCACAAAATATCATAAAACACATGAAAACTTCATAAAATATTGTATATACATGTTATGATTGGACGGCTGGGCATTTGCGAATATTTGAAGCTCATGAAAGTGGAGGGCTAGCTGTATTGTGTATATCATTATTATACACAATACAGAAAGTCCCCAATGTGTTCTAAGTTGAAGACTTCCTCTATAATGAATATTATAGACAATACACGAGATTCTCGAGGTGTTTGTAAGTCAAGGATTTACTGTACATGTACTTGCAGAAATAAAGATTATTATTATTATTATTTATCATGCTAAACAATTCTTACAACCAAAACACTCGCCAATTCTTTATTTTCAAGCACCAACATGATCAATAGTTTAGAATTACACCAACAGTAGAAACATCACTGTTAAAGGCACAGGAAGGTGCTCCTTGACTTATGATGGGATTATGTTCTAACGATCCCATCGTAAGTTGAAAATATCATAGGAGAATATAAATATGAGAGAGAAGTTAAGAGAGTGGTGAAGAAATGTAAAAAGAGAGCAAATGAGAGAGTGGGTGAGATGTTATCAACAAATTTTGTTGAAAATAAGAAAAAGTTTTGGAGTGAGATTAACAAGTTAAGAAAGCCTAGAGAACAAATGGATTTGTCAGTTAAAAATAGGAGAGGAGAGTTATTAAATGGAGAGTTAGAGGTATTGGGAAGATGGAAGGAATATTTTGAGGAATTGTTAAATGTTGATGAAGATAGGGAAGCTGTGATTTCGTGTATAGGGCAAGGAGGAATAACATCTTGTAGGAGTGAGGAAGAGCCAGTTGTGAGTGTGGGGGAAGTTCGTGAGGCAGTAGGTAAAATGAAAGGGGGTAAGGCAGCCGGGATTGATGGGATAAAGATAGAAATGTTAAAAGCAGGTGGGGATATAGTTTTGGAGTGGTTGGTGCAATTATTTAATAAATGTATGGAAGAGGGTAAGGTACCTAGGGATTGGCAGAGAGCATGCATAGTTCCTTTGTATAAAGGCAAAGGGGATAAAAGAGAGTGCAAAAATTATAGGGGGATAAGTCTGTTGAGTGTACCTGGTAAAGTGTATGGTAGAGTTATAATTGAAAGAATTAAGAGTAAGACGGAGAATAGGATAGCAGATGAACAAGGAGGCTTTAGGAAAGGTAGGGGGTGTGTGGACCAGGTGTTTACAGTGAAACATATAAGTGAACAGTATTTAGATAAGGCTAAAGAGGTCTTTGTGGCATTTATAGATTTGGAAAAGGCGTATGACAGGGTGGATAGGGGGGCAATGTGGCAGATGTTGCAAGTGTATGGTGTAGGAGGTAGGTTACTGAAAGCAGTGAAGAGTTTTTATGAGGATAGTGAGGCTCAAGTTAGAGTATGTAGGAAAGAGGGAAATTTTTTCCCAGTAAAAGTAGGCCTTAGACAAGGATGTGTGATGTCACCGTGGTTGTTTAATATATTTATAGATGGGGTTGTAAGAGAAGTAAATGCGAGGGTCTTGGCAAGAGGCGTGGAGTTAAAAGATAAAGAATCACACACAAAGTGGGAGTTGTCACAGCTGCTCTTTGCTGATGACACTGTGCTCTTGGGAGATTCTGAAGAGAAGTTGCAGAGATTGGTGGATGAATTTGGTAGGGTGTGCAAAAGAAGAAAATTAAAGGTGAATACAGGAAAGAGTAAGGTTATGAGGATAACAAAAAGATTAGGTGATGAAAGATTGAATATCAGATTGGAGGGAGAGAGTATGGAGGAGGTGAACGTATTCAGATATTTGGGAGTGGACGTGTCAGCGGATGGGTCTATGAAAGATGAGGTGAATCATAGAATTGATGAGGGAAAAAGAGTGAGTGGTGCACTTAGGAGTCTGTGGAGACAAAGAACTTTGTCCTTGGAGGCAAAGAGGGGAATGTATGAGAGTATAGTTTTACCAACGCTCTTATATGGGTGTGAAGCGTGGGTGATGAATGTTGCAGCGAGGAGAAGGCTGGAGGCAGTGGAGATGTCATGTCTGAGGGCAATGTGTGGTGTGAATATAATGCAGAGAATTCGTAGTTTGGAAGTTAGGAGGAGGTGCGGGATTACCAAAACTGTTGTCCAGAGGGCTGAGGAAGGGTTGTTGAGGTGGTTCGGACATGTAGAGAGAATGGAGCGAAACAGAATGACTTCAAGAGTGTATCAGTCTGTAGTGGAAGGAAGGCGGGGTAGGGGTCGGCCTAGGAAGGGTTGGAGGGAGGGGGTAAAGGAGGTTTTGTGTGCGAGGGGCTTGGACTTCCAGCAGGCATGCGTGAGCGTGTTTGATAGGAGTGAATGGAGACAAATGGTTTTTAATACTTGACGTGCTGTTGGAGTGTGAGCAAAGTAACATTTATGAAGGGATTCAGGGAAACCGGCAGGCCGGACTTGAGTCCTGGAGATGGGAAGTACAGTGCCTGCACTCTGAAGGAGGGGTGTTAATGTTGCAGTTTAAAAACTGTAGTGTAAAGCACCCTTCTGGCAAGACAGTGATGGAGTGAATGATGGTGAAAGTTTTTCTTTTTCGGGCCACCCTGCCTTGGTGGGAATCGGCCGGTGTGATAATAAAAAAAAAAATATAAATATGATATGCTAAATAAATAAATTAATAGCTACTATCATTGAATCAGTAAATAAACAAATAATAACTGTAACTAACTAAATACAGCCTCTCCTCACTTAGCGACGTACTCCTTTACCGATGCCTTGGACTTACAATGGGCTCTCTGACCAATATTCATACCTAAATAATGTATATTAGAGCTGATTTCCTCTCTTCTGTTTATTACAATATACAGTACGCTGCTGTATTAGTAAAAATATACCAGAAATGGTGCAAAGATGACATTAAAAAATTATCAAAGATGGTTGACACAAACACACTACCATAATAATATGCTCCTCACTTAGCGACGAATTCATTTAATGACGTGGTCTCATGAATGGAACTCCATCGTTAAGTGAGGAGAGGCTGTACCAGTATTGAAAAGTAAATGAATGAATACAAGTTACCTTCATGTTGGGTAATTATCTTAAGTTTCATCTCCAAAGTAATTGCTGCTACACCATCGTAAAGTCGAACTCTCGTAAGTCGAACCGTTATAAAGTCAAAATATTGTAAGTTGAACCCAAAATGCTCTGCTTCCTGCTTGCACACCTAAATGTCACCTATCACTGTACAATCCCTGTAACATGTCAACCATCACTGTACACTCACTGTATCATGTCAATCATCATTGTATAAGAACTGTATCATGTCACCCATCATTGTACAAGCACTGTATCATGTCAACCATCACTGTACAAGCACTGTATCATGTCACCCATCACTGTACAATCACTGTATCATGTCAATCATCATTGTATAAGCACTGTATCATGTTACCCATCACTGTACAATCACTGTATCATGTCAATCATCATTGTATAAGCACTGTATCATGTCAACCATCACTGTACAAACATTGTATCATGTCACCCATCACTGTACAAACACTGCATCATGTCACCCATCACTGTACATTGTATCATGTCACCCATCATTATACAAGCACTGTATCATGTCAACCATCACTGTACAAACATTGTATCATGTCACCCATCACTGTACAAACATTGCATCATGTCACCCATCACTGTACATTGTATCATGTCACCCATCACTGTACATGCACTGTATCATGTCAACCATCACTGTACACACATTGCATCATATCACCCATCACTGTACATTGTATCATGTTGCCCATCACTGTACAAGCACTATCATGTCACCCATCACTGAACAAATATTGTATGATGTCAACCATCACTGTACATTGTATCATGTCACCCATCACTGTACAAACATTGTATCATGTCACCCATCACTGTACATTGTATCATGTCACCCATCACTGTACAAACATTGTATCATGTCAACCATCTCTGTACAAACATTGTATTAAGCTGAAATAAACATTTAACTTTGTCTGTGCCCGGTTAGTGGTGTAGGTTTGAACCTTCATCCAGTAATCATGGTACAGTCTGTGACCAGTTAGTGGTGGAGGTGTGACCAGTTAGTGGTGGAGGTGTGACCAGTTAGGTCATTCATAATTACTCACCCCATGTACAGCAGTCTGAATCCCTATCAGGTTCATTTGTTCAGGAATTTCAAATTCTTCAATGCCTTCACAGAGACATACTCATGGGGCAGCTCCTGAACTATCTCCTGGGCCCCCTGTGGCTCATTCCCGGTGCCCGTGAAGATGAACATCAGAGAACCAATGGATTTCGGCATCATGCCCAGCGAAATTTCATAGCCGGTGTCACGAATTGACGGTCTTGCCATCTCTGTGTTGCGGTAATTATGGGCAGGTCCAATGTGCTGTAGGAATCAACTGATTCAATATTACTGATTATACTAATTATTTGTATTATTATAGCAGTTACTGATAATAAGACTGATAACTTATTGTCAGTACACTACTGCCAGTACAGTATTGTCCATCATGGAGGGGTATTTGTAATGGCATACCATGAAGGGTGTGTGATGCCCAAGTGCTAGGAACATACCATGAAGGGTGTGTGATGCCCAAGTGCTAAGAACATACCATCAAGGGTGTGTGATGCCCAAGTAGTAGCATACCATGAAGAGTATGTGATGCCCAAGTATTAGGAGACAAAGACCAAGTCCATTAAGAACGTTGATCATGCCAGCAACTCCAGTATACTTGCCGAACGCTACCACACGCTGGCCTTGCCTGTCACACATACGCCCATAGTCCAGCAACTGGATGATCTGAAAACACAAAATACTGTGAAGTTCTCAGCTCACACACTGAGGTCCGGGGGTTGATTTGCGGTACAGGTGGAAACAGTAGGTCGTGTTTCCACTTCTTCGACCACTGCATCAGTCTATTCAAATCATCCTGGAGTCCTCTAGTGTCCTCATTAGAATGAATTGGACAGCCTATTTTGATGTCATCAGCATATTTGTATTTTAAAAATATTTTATATTTATGCTTTTAAGTTTGTTGACTTTACTATCTAATACTGTAAGGGTACATTTGTACTACAACTTTTTTAATACCACAGACACGACAAGCCAAACACCATAACAGTTTACATGATTTATTATTGGGTCATATACAGGAGCTTGGATTACTGTCTAGTATCAAAACACTTCTCTAGGCTGAGGATGAGGCCTATGAGCAATGCAACCTTCGGTCTCTGCCGTATTTTATGGCATCTTCGATGACATAAAATACGGTACAGTGGACCCCCGGTTTACGATATTATTTCATTCCAGAAGTATGTTCAGGTGCCAGTACTGACCGAATTTGTTCCCATAAGGAATATTGTGAATTAGATTAGTCCATTTCAGACCCCCAAACATACACATACAAACGCACTTACATAAATACACTTACATAATTGGTCGCACTGGGAGCTGATCGTAAACCGGGGGTCCACTGTACTTTGTGTATCCAAATTTGTTACTAAGACCACAACAAGGTCTGTTTTAACTTAGCAGTTACACACAGTCAAGTGTGTTAATTTTGATCCATAAGACAGGACTACTGTATTACTTAAAGAATAAAAGAAAGAGTAGAGAATAAATATTTTATATCTTTGCAAAGGTTACAATGTGTAATTACAATTTTGATTTGTTAAGTACAAAGAAAGCCACTATCATGCCAGGAAATTTTGGGCAGATTAATCCTAATACATAATAACTTAAGTCAAGACAAGATAAGAGTGGTTAACTTTTAACAAATCTTCATTTTATCTTAATACTGTACTAATGCAAGGTAATTAATGTTGTTGCTAAATTATCTTAATACTGTACTAATGCAAGGTAATTAATGTTATTGCTAAATTATCTTAATACCGTACTAATGCAAGGTAATTAATGTTGTTGCTAAATTATCTTAATACTGTACTAATGCAAGGTAATTAATGTTATTGCTAAATTATCTTAATACTGTACTAATGCAAGGTAATTAATGTTGTTGCTAAATTATCTTAATACCGTACTAATGCAAGGTAATTAATGTTGTTGCTAAATTATCTTAATACTGTACTAATGCAAGGTAATTAATGTTATTGCTAAATTATCTTAATACTGTACTAATGCAAGGTAATTAATGTTGTTGCTAAATTATCTTAATACTGTACTAATGCAAGGTAATTAATGTTGTTGCTAAATGCACACTTAGCAAAATAATTACTTAAAGTTGCTTTTCATCACCTAAATATTCCTTCTGCTATTTATACAAGTTATTTCAGCATGATACTTTGTTTATACAGAAATGAATGACACATGGTTATGTGAGTGCACTTGAGTGCACATTTAAACCCCACTTGTGTTATGTTATGCAGAGCATTTTGACACTTGAGTGCACACTTGCAGAGTGACATTTAAACCCCATGGTTATGTAGAGCATTTTGACACTTGAGTGCACATTTAAACCCCATGGTTATGTAGAGCATTTTGACACTTGAGTGCACATTTAAACCCCATGGTTATGTAGAGCATTTTGACACTTGAGTGCACATTTAAACCCCATGGTTATGTAGAGCATTTTGACACTTGAGTGCACATTTAAACCCCATGGTTATGTAGAGCATTTTGACACTTGAGTGCACGTTTAAACCCCATGGTTATGTAGAGCATTTTGACACTTGAGTGCACATTTAAACCCCATGGTTATGCAGAGCATTTTGACACTTGAGTGCACGTTTAAACCCCATGGTTATGTAGAGCATTTTGACACTTGAGTGCACGTTTAAACACCATGGTTATGTAGAGCATTTTGGGCAAGCTTAAGCCTAACTTAAGACTACAAGGGCATAACTTACTAGCTACAATTCTAGTGTAGAGTAAAATATTAGCATGAATGTAAACTTACCTTAGCATGAATGTAAACTTACCTTAGCGTGAATGTAAACTTACCTTAGCATGAATGTAAACTTACCTTAGTATGAATGTAAACTTACCTTAGCGTGAATGTAAACTTACCTTATGTAAACTTACCTTAGCGTGAATGTAAACTTACCTTAGTAAACTTACCTTAGTATGAATGTAAACTTACCTTAGCATGAATGTAAACTTACCTTAGCATGAATGTAAACTTACCTTAGCATGAATGTAAACTTACCTTAGTGTGAATGTAAACTTACCTTAGTATGAATGTAAACTTACCTTAGTATGAATGTAAACTTACCTTAGCATGAATGTAAACTTACCTTAGCATGAATGTAAACTTACCTTAGCATGAATGTAAACTTACCTTAGTATGAATGTAAACTTACCTTAGCATGAATGTAAACTTACCTTAGTATGAATGTAAACTTACCTTAGCATGAATGTAAACTTACCTTAGCATGAATGTAAACTTACCTTAGCATGAATGTAAACTTACCTTAGTATGAATGTAAACTTACCTTAGTATGAATGTAAACTTACCTTAGCATGAATGTAAACTTACCTTAGCATGAATGTAAACTTACCTTAGTATGAATGTAAACTTACCTTAGTATGAATGTAAACTTACCTTAGCATGAATGTAAACTTACCTTAGCATGAATGTAAACTTACCTTAGCATGAATGTAAACTTACCTTAGTGTGAATGTAAACTTACCTTAGCATGAATGTAAACTTACCTTAGCATGAATGTAAACTTACCTTAGCATGAATGTAAACTTACCTTAGCATGAATGTAAACTTACCTTAGCATGAATGTAAACTTACCTTAGTATGAATGTAAACTTACCTTAGTATGAATGTAAACTTACCTTAGCATGAATGTAAACTTACCTTAGCATGAATGTAAACTTACCTTAGTATGAATGTAAACTTACCTTAGTATGAATGTAAACTTACCTTAGCATGAATGTAAACTTACCTTAGCATGAATGTAAACTTACCTTAGCATGAATGTAAACTTACCTTAGTGTGAATGTAAACTTACCTTAGCATGAATGTAAACTTACCTTAGCATGAATGTAAACTTACCTTAGCATGAATGTAAACTTACCTTAGTATGAATGTAAACTTACCTTAGTATGAATGTAAACTTACCTTAGCATGAATGTAAACTTACCTTAGCATGAATGTAAACTTACCTTAGCATGAATGTAAACTTACCTTAGTATGAATGTAAACTTACCTTAGCATGAATGTAAACTTACCTTAGTATGAATGTAAACTTACCTTAGCATGAATGTAAACTTACCTTAGCATGAATGTAAACTTACCTTAGCATGAATGTAAACTTACCTTAGTATGAATGTAAACTTACCTTAGTATGAATGTAAACTTACCTTAGCATGAATGTAAACTTACCTTAGCATGAATGTAAACTTACCTTAGTATGAATGTAAACTTACCTTAGTATGAATGTAAACTTACCTTAGCATGAATGTAAACTTACCTTAGCATGAATGTAAACTTACCTTAGCATGAATGTAAACTTACCTTAGTGTGAATGTAAACTTACCTTAGCATGAATGTAAACTTACCTTAGCATGAATGTAAACTTACCTTAGCATGAATGTAAACTTACCTTAGTGTGAATGTAAACTTACCTTAGCATGAATGTAAACTTACCTTAGCATGAATGTAAACTTACCTTAGCGTGAATCTGAACTTACCTTTTGCTGCCAAAGACAATTTAAGGAAGCATTCTTCAAGGTTCCCACAAGGTTCAGGGTTAAGTACATCACTCTCCACTGAAAAAAATAATATACATATTGTATTGTACTTTATTTGTACACAGATTAATAGTGTATTAGTGGGGGATGACTAAACCTGTAGGGTCATACAGTGCCTAGGGGAATAAGATGCAATCAGATTTGATACAAGGGGAGTGCAGGTTCAATTCCTTGAATCAAAACCCCCTTCAGTGACATTTAAGACCCTCCTCCACTGGAACTGCTCAATACTTCATACATTACAATTCAGTTTTTTATTTCTTTTATGCAGTGCACAGATAATGTAGTTTACATGTAAAAAAAATATTGTTAGGCAATGCAATTTGGGAAAATTAATCCTAATACTTAACCCTTAAACTGTCCAAATGCAGATCTACATGCAGGGGAGGGGGGGGGGGCTCCAAATGCAGATCTACATGCAGGGGAGGGGGGGGGCTCCAAATGCAGATCTACATGCAGGGGAGGGGGGGGGGCTCCAAATGTAGATCTACATGCAGGGGAGGGGGGGGGCTCCAAATGCAGATCTACATGCAGGGGAGGGGGGGGGGCTCCAAATGTAGATCTACATGCAGGGGAGGGGGGGCTCCAAATGCAGATCTACATGCAGGGGAGGGGGGGGGCTCCAAATGCAGATCTACATGCAGGGGAGGGGGGGGGCTCCAAATGTAGATCTACATGCAGGGGAGGGGGGGCTCCAAATGCAGATCTACATGCAGGGGAGGGGGGGGGGCTCCAAATGCAGATCTACATGCAGGGGAGGGGGGGGGCTCCAAATGTAGATCTACATGCAGGGGAGGGGGGGGCTCCAAATGCAGATCTACATGCAGGGGAGGGGGGGGGGCTCCAAATGTAGATCTACATGCAGGGGAGGGGGGGGGGGCTCCAAATGTAGATCTACATGCAGGGGAGGGGGGGGGGGCTCCAAATGTAGATCTACATGCAGGGGAGGGGGGGGGCTCCAAATGTAGATCTACATGCAGGGGGGGGCTCCAAATGTAGGCAGGGGAGGGGGGGGGGCTCCAAATGTAGATCTACATGCAGGGGAGGGGGGGGGCTCCAAATGTAGATCTACATGCAGGGGAGGGGGGGGGGCTCCAAATGTAGATCTACGTTTTTTTACATGCTTTCAAATGGGGAAAATCAAGGTCGGAGCACTACACATGCAAATGCAGATCTATGTTTGGACAGTTTAAAGGTTAAAGACTACTTATGAACTAGACATACATAGATTATTTAGGATTTCTTACATGGCACACATGCTAGGTTGTTCTCCATTAACATACAGTATACATAACACGACAAATACTTGGATTATAACTTGAATTTGGAAGAATGCCAAACATCACTGGCCATATGCCAGTGAAACATAACATCAATTTGATACAAGAAAAAATAATCAGGGAAAGTGGGATCAAAATTTAGACAATACTCAGGGAGTTTGACAATAATAATGATAATTTTATTTCCCAAGAAGTGACATTAGTTACAATAGTAGGTTAACATTAAGTTATTTACAAAGAAATACCCATAGTCATGCATGGCATATTGGGACTATAAGAACAGAAAAATAAAAAATACAGCGCTACCTTGAGATACAAAATTAATTCGTTCCAGAAGGCTGTTCAAGTGCTGATACTGAGTGAATTTGTTCACATAAGGAATAATGTAAAATAGATTAATCCATTTCAGACCCCAAAAATACACTTACAAAAGCACTTACATAATACATAGTTCGAGTTTTGAGCTGTTCGTATCCCGAGGTACCACTGTATATTGGACATGAGCGTATAACAGTAGCATACTAAATATATAAAATTATATCTTTTAACACAAATATGAGCCAAAATTAAGCAGTTAATTAACAGTAAATTCAACTTAAATTTAGCCTAAAGAGAATTAAATACAACAATACAGTTAATGCATGTCAAAAATATACTGTACAATATAATACTGTACTGATCAAGGTATTATTATAATGTGTTTTAATGTAATCTGTTCCAACAGTGCGATCAAATGTGTTGGAGCACAAAAAATATTTAGCCATTTTCTTAGTACAAAGTAATGTACGCCAAACTCTGGCACATACTTAAGGAGGCCTGGTCACAGACCGGGCCGCGGGGGCATTGACCCCCGGAACTCTATCCAGGTAAACTCCAGGTACTTGTAAATAAATTACAAGAGATTAAAAAAAAAAAAATACTAGTATTAAAGATTTTTATTACAGTTGTAAATACCCAATGTACCATACATAGGGTAGAGAAAAAGATCATTTTTATTCTGAAAAATAGTTGAACAACGTAGTTTGCACAATTTTTTCTTCTTATTATCAGCATATATATCTTTATAGCATGGAATATCATTTTGTAATGTTTCCTTCAATGTCTGGATCTGCATTTATTATAAAGTCACTAGCGTCTACTTTCACAATTACATTGATAGTCATCAAATGTGAATTCTTTTGTGGGCACAGCATTTTCTTCTTGATTTTCCTCTCTTTCTTCGTATAAAAATTATTGACCCATTGCCACACATGTTGCATCGTCAAGGTCATTGTTGTGTGAGTCAATGATCACTAGTCTAGTAATACATCAACTTATACTTAAAATAGTACTACTTGCACCATCATCAATTATATTACTTGTAATATTGTTATTAGTTGTGTATTACATCAACATTGTTATCCATAACATCAAATATCTTATTATTCATAAAATAATGATTAATTAAAAATTAACTACTCTTATCCTATCTAGATTTAAGTAGTTTTTAAGTACATGTATGCACTACTAAGATTAATCTGCCCTAAATGCCCTAGCATGATAGTGGCTTTCTGTGTACTTAACAAATCAAAATTGTAATTACACATTGTAACCTTTGCAAAAAAAATAAAATCTTTATCTTTAATGCATTGAGGCACATTTTCAGAGTTTAAAGCCTCTACTCTGAGATGATGTTTCCCAAGCTGCACAATGTTCTCACAGTTTCAATATGGGATTCAAAACCAATAAATTCACTGGAACAATGCAGTAAAAGAATTTGCCAAACAGCTCTCATTTTGATTCCAGTTTCGCAGTTATTTCAAGCCATGATTCACTTATAAGTGCTTTTAATTACATTTTGGATATTGTAACCTTTCCAGAATTTGTTTTGCATTTTCTTGCATTGTTACTTGTATGGCTTGTGCAAAGGTGCATCTTAAGTAAGAGGTCACTGGCCGCAATAATAATGTCGTGTTCAGTGGCAGGAAAATTACAGTGACATTTTCATTCAAGTCAGAAAGAAAAGTAGGATGACCTGGTGCAATGTCATTAACAACAAAAATCTAAAATCCATTTCATTATCATCGAAATAAAGTTCAATTGCAGGGTAAAAATAATTTGCAAACCAGTCTTTAAACAGCTGTCTCATTACCCAGGCATTCTTATGTGACTGCCATATAATAGGAAGAACATTTTTTTAATAGGATTTAAGAGATTTTTAATTTTCTGCTCTGTACACCAGCATACGCTTTAATTTAAAGTCACCAGCTGGGGAATTTTTTTCTGCGCCTGCAAACAGTGTAAAGTGTAAAGTTAATTTTACGAAGAGTTGTATAAAACTGTGCCACAATTTTTCAATAGTGCAATAACCAAAATGTGGCAAATAAATCTGTGTAATATACAAGTCTACTGTATACCAGAAATATTATAAATGGTGAAAAGGTGAAATGGTGACATTAAAACAAAATCGAAGATGGTTGACACGAACTCACTACAATCATTGCAACACTCTTTAACAAATCCATTGAATCCTTTACCTTCCCTACGGTTCTCAAAATAGCGAGGGTCACCCAGATACATAAAGGAGATCAAGCAGACTTGAATAATTATAGGCCAATATCCAACTTACACCCTCTCTCTAAAATCTTTGAAAAACTAATTCATAAGCGAATCTATTCTTACCTCATCTCCCACAACATGCTCAACCCCTGTCAGTTTGGGTTCAGGCCTAATAAAAATACGAATGATGCTATTATACACATGCTAACACAAATATACACTGCACTCGAGAAAAAAAAAAGTCCCATTAGGGATCTTCATTGATTTATGTAAAGCTTTTGATACAGTTGACCATGATTTGTTGCACATAAAATTGTCACACTATGGTATAAGAGGGCACTCCCTCAACTACCTCAAGTCATACCTCAGCAACAGAAGCCAATATGTGTACACAAATGGAGCAAACTCTTCCGCACAGCCAATTACAGTTGGTGTCCCACAGGGAAGTGCCCTTGGCCCTCTTCTCTTTCTCATTTACATAAATGACCTACCAAATGCATCGCAACTACTCAAACCCACACTATTTGCAGATGACACTACATACGTCTTCTCTCATCCAAGCCCAGTCATACTAGCTAATACTGTAAACACCGAATTACAGAAAATATCTACCTGGAAGATGATTAACAAACTTACTCTCAATATTGACAAAACCTACTACATTCAGTTTGGGAAAAGAACTACAGATGTTCTTCTTAACATAATGATAAACAGATCACCTACATATCACAAAGCTCACAGAGGGAAAATTCTTAGGAATCCACCTTGATAATAGACTCAAATTTCAAACAAATGTACAACAAATTTCCAAGAAAATCTCCAAGACCGTAGGCATACTATCAGAGATATGGTACTATGTTCCACAATCAGCCCTCCTGGCCCTATATCACTCACTCATGTACCCCTATCTCACCTATGGAATTTGTGCATGGGGCTCAACAACAATAAATCATCTCAGACCACTAATTACCCAACAAAAGGCTGCAGTCAGAATGAAAACAAATTCCCACTACAGGCAGCATACTCCACTAATATTCAAAACTCTAAACTTACCATATTAAACATCCATACTGATTATTGTACCTACTACATACATAGAACACTAAACTCAGATATAAACCCTCCCCTCAAACTTCTCCTTACCAACCTCAACAGAACACATGACCATAACACAAGGCACAGATCACTCTTTGATGTTCCTCGTGTCCATCTCACACTATGTAAAAATTTAATACACAACAAAAGGCCCAAAAATCTGGAATTCATTACCTGTGAATATAAAAGAAATAATGTTTGTTTATCAATTCAAGACTTCTTAAAAACCATTTACTCAACCACAACTAAATAAATACTGAATAACTGTATCTCATAAACTATGTTTTTTTTTTAATTACATTACCTAATATAATACTCCATTCTCTTGAATGCACAGTAACTCATCTAATGACCATATGACCTATTTCTGCACTATAATGCACAGTAACTCATCTAATGACCATATGACCTGTTTCTGCACTATAAACCATTGATTTCACTCGATCTGATTCGATTATATTATACATTGTTATGCTACAAATTTGTACAACTTTAAATTTGTACAACTCATTTGTACTTCATGTTGTAATTTGTTTACTGTAATTTTTACCACTGAATATATCATTGCTTAGTTAATTTTAAGTTAATTTTAAGCCTACCCATAATTCTCTGCATACAAGGGGCTTTTGGCATGTACACCCAATCACTATATTTCTTTGTACAACTATGTATCATGTCCAAATAAAAAATAAATAAATAAAAAAATGCCCCTAACAATTTAGCTCCTTCCATCAAGTTTAAAGCTGAATGGTAATGTAGCTCTTTGCTTCCTTTCCTTGATGTTCAGGTTTACAGCTCAGATACAGGTTTTGCTTTTTCTGTGTATTGCAAACCTATGCACAGTATCATGTACATTCTCTACTTTTCTTACCATGTTCCCTCTGTCAAGAAGTGTTCCTATTTATCTTTCTCTGTGCACTCTGCATTTATGACCCTCAGTTCCTCGACTCTTCACAATCCGTTCTCTCATTCTCTCATGGGCTGCCTTACAATTTCATAAACTCTGCCATTCATGTTCTAAATGGACTTTCCTCTCTCCCTAACTCTATACTCCGGTGAAATCTCTTATTCTTTGTCTTTCTACCTTTCATAGGTTATCCTCGGTGGCTAACCCTCCAAGGTTAAAAATCTGAACAAAATCTAATTTTTTATTATCACTTTGTTTTGGGTTATCCTAGGTTCTCTACACATATGCTGCTATGTGTGATAATCCATGTAACTGTATTTGTGTATACCTGAATAAACTTACTTATCCTGCTGCAAGTCCTTGGATATTTTAGCATGTTATTTACTCCTGTTTTCTATTTATACATCTCAATCTTTTTCTTAACACCGCTGTTACCCACCAAGACAGGGCAACCCAAAAAATTAAAAAAACACTTTCATCATATAGGGTGCATAATAAAGATATTAACATCATTACGAGCACCATCACAGTCTTGCCAGAGGCATACCGACACTACAGGTCTAAAACTGCAATATATCTCCACTATACCTCC
The DNA here is from genome assembly GCF_038502225.1 of Cherax quadricarinatus. Lineage (NCBI taxonomy): Eukaryota > Metazoa > Arthropoda > Malacostraca > Decapoda > Parastacidae > Cherax > Cherax quadricarinatus. The sequence continues at coordinate 23,931,454 of NC_091357.1, forward strand.
AGGACTCAAGTCCAACTCACTACTTTTTTGTAACTTGTTCATGATTGTGACCAGATATAAATGTATAAATGTTCATTGCCTTTGTAACTTGTTCAGCTATCAAAACTTAGCGGTCCAATCCCATCACAATTTGTTCTCTCGTGGGCTGCCTTACAATTTCATAAACTCTGCTACTAAAATACTAAATGGATTTTCTTCTCTCCTTAACTCTCTACTCTGGTGAAATCTCTTATTCTTTGTCTTTCTTATATTTGTAGTCTCTCAAATCTTAGCAGTTCTATGTGTTCCCTACACATCAAACTAACTTTTTGTGAATAAACAATCATCGTAGTAATCTAGGTCGCACTTCTGGTGTTGATGCTTCCAGAGTTGACTCCATTTCCTGGTTCTCTTCTCTCAATACTGTGGAGAAACTGGCCGCTGTCTTTCTAACAAACTTAAGAGCACAAAAGAGGTGATAAGACTTCCCGACACCAATAATGCTGCTGACACTTCTTTGACCACAGCATCAGTCTATTTACATATTTCTGTATTGCCACTTCCCTTCCATGTATGTTAATCTCTTACATTATAACACACACATGTACACAATCGCACTTGCTGAATACGATAGTTTTATTCCTACTTGCTGTAAAGATCATATTTATCATATCTGCTAACTTTTTTATATTTTCAAATTTATTAAAAGTTTATATATCATGGGTTCTTCTGGTTCATCCTGGTAACATAAATATTCTGGAAATTGTGTAAATAATAATAACAACAATCTTAACACAGTGTCCATCTTGAGAACTTGATGATGTGGAAGATCTTGTGTCTCATCCATAATAATAATAATAATAATAATAATAATAATAATAATAATAATAATAATAATAATAATAATAATAATAATAATAATAATAAGCTTTCCTTATCTAAAATAATAATTTCTTAATAATAAAAATAAAAACTTCTTATCTAAAATAAAAATAATAACTTCTTAATAAAAAAATCAAATGTTTTCCTTGTTCAAAATAATATTAAAAAGCCTCACATTTTAAAAACATTTCATTGTGTCCATACTTTGGTTCATTCCATGGCAACATCACGTGACCCTTCACGAAGTCTCATCAAGGGGACGTAACAGTATGTTAGGAGGAGAGGATCAATATTTTCTTCACTTTCCTCTATGATAACTTCTGGACAGTAATCTGGTGGACAATCCCTCCATGCCAATCCAGAATAAGCATACTGTTGATCCAAACCGTTATGTCCTCCTACCCTTCTGTCAGCCCTGATGCCCATCCTACCGAGGGTGCGACCAATATTAACTGGAGAGGCTGCGGCAACACCTTCATGTTCACAGTAATCAAAATACCAATCTAATAATTCATTTCTTAGAATGAATTTGTCATGATGGCATTTTTTTATAAAGAATCCAAAGAAATCTTGGAAGGATTTGCACCCGGAATAGTGCATGTATTTAGGCATGTTTGGTGAGCTTCTCAAATCTTAATGAAAATTAAGGATTGAGACTACTGAGCTACTTATAATATGTTATAAGTAGTAAAGTTAGTGATGATGGAATTAGTCAATCTAACTCAAAGAAACAAAACTTACTAATGTGACTGAAAATCAAGGATCAATTAAGTTATAATATAGGTACAGTAGTAAATTTAGTGAAGTTGGAATAGTAACTTGAAGTTAATGAAGCAAAACTTGCTAATGGAAGTGAATTATTATTATAATAAAAAATAAGCACTAAACCGCAAGGGTTATACAGCGCAGCAGGCAGGGAAGGATGCAAGGGTATTGGGTAGCAAGAGGGAGAGGGATGATTATTAGGTTATGGAGTACAGCGGGGCAGTGGATAGTGCTGGGGTAGAGGGTAGCAAGATATTGAGGTAGAAAGGGCTGAGGGGAGTGCTAGAGGCATCATCATCAGAGTTTGTGTAGTAAATCAGTTGCTGTCAAAAAGTCAATGAGAGAGTGTGGATTAGTGGATTAAAGGAGGGTCCATCAGCAAGAAGGGAAGGTAAAGAAAGGGCAGCAGAGCGGAGACGATGTTGGAGGCAAATTCTGCGTGCTCGTTGATAGAGTGGGCAATCCAACAGAATGTGGCTAACATACTGGAACTTGACAATTCTCACAGAGAGGAACATGAGATACCCATGAGTACGACAAGTGTGGCTGATGTGAAGACAGGAGAGAGTAGTCTCCCACCCTCAATAGTAATGACAAGAAGATGGCCAGAAACCTATACTCGGTTTAATATAATGAAGTTTGTTATGGAGCAGATCAGACCAGGGGCGTCGTTAGGGGGGGCCGCCCTGGGTGACACCATTTAAGGGGTGACACCATAGAGCCTCTAAAGAAGGTAACACTAATGACCAAAACCATGCTGCAGCAACCTAAGAGAAAAATTCTTCATTTCTACATAGCCTATTACAGGATTACACAGTACAAATAGGCCTATAGAGGGAAATCGTTGATTTTAATGATGTGCTAGATGATTTTGCAGGACTGAAAGCAAGGAAATGAAATATCAGATTCATTGAGATGTTACCTGTACTCAAGGTTAAATCAGAACTAGTGTTTTTCTTTATTTTTCAAATTTTTTTTTTTTTTTTGTACATTGTTGAAGATGAATAAATGTAGGAAATGTTGCTGTACTCAAAGTGGTATTTGAGTTTATGTTTCCTCAATGTTACTACAATTACTTATTTTATCATTAATAAAGTTCGGTATATGGAGTTTAAATGTTCTCATTGCTAAATAAAATCACTGGTCATGCAGCAGTGATGTAACTAGTCATGCAGCAGTGATGTAACTGGTCATGCAGCAGTGATGTAACTGGTCATGCAGCAGTGATGTAACTGGAGTTTACTACCCCTATCCCCCCACCCTTGGATTTCATGATGGTGACACCAAAGATGCCACCCCGGGTGACACTAAATATGCCACCCCAGGTGACACCAGCCCTAGCGATGCAGATGATGAGTACTGAAGATAGTGCTAGATGGTGAGTACTGAAGATAGTGCTAGATGGTGAGTACTGAAGATAGTGCTAGATGGTGAGTAGTGAAGATACTGCAAATGATGAGTATTCAAGACAGTGCTAGATGCTGAGTGGCAAAGATAGTGAAGATGAATAGTGAAGATAGTGGAGATAATGATTAATGAGGATAGTGCAGATGAAGAGTAAAGATAGTGCAAATGATGAGTAGTGAAGATAGTGCAGATGATGACAAAAAGAATGCAGATGTAATATATACAGACTTTGCAAAAGCCTTTGACAAGTGTGACCATGGCGTAATAGCGCACAAAATGCGTGCTAAAGGAATAACAGGAAAAGTTGGTCGATAGATCTATAATTTCCTCACAAACAGAACACAAAGAGTAGTAGTCAACAGAGTAAAGTCCGAGGCAGCTACAGTGAAAAGCTCTGTTCCACAAGGCACAGCACTCTCTCCCATCTTGTTCCTCATCCTCATATCCGACATAGACAAGGATGTCAGCCACAGCACCGTGTCTTCCTTTGCAGATGACACCCGAATCTGCATGACAGTGTCTTCCATGGCAGACACTGCAAGGCTCCAGGCGGACATCAACCAAATCTTTCAGTGGGCTGCAGAAAACAATATGAAGTTCAACGATGATAAATTTCAATTACTCAGATATGGTAAACATGAGGAAATTAAATCTTCATCAGAATACAAAACAAATTCTGGCCACAAAATAGAGCGAAACACCAACGTCAAAGACCTGGGAGTGATCATGTCGGAGGATCTCACCTTCAAGGACCATAACATTGTATCAATCGCTGCTGCTAGAAAAATGACAGGATGGATAATGAGAACCTTCAAAACTAGGGAGGCCAAGCCCATGATGACACTCTTCAGGTCACTTGTTCTATCTAGGCTGGAATATTGCTGCACACTAACAGCACCTTTCAAGGCAGGTGAAATTGCTGACCTAGAAAATGTACAGAGAACCTTCATGGCACGCATAATGGAGATAAAACACCTCAATTACTGGGAGCGCTTGAGGTTCCTGAACCTGTATTCCCTGGAATGCAGGCGGGAGAGATACATGATTATATACACCTGGAAAATCCTAGAGGGACTAGTACCACGAAAATCACTCACTACGAAAGCAAAAGACTTGGCAGACGATGCAACATCCCCCCAATGAAAAGCAGGGGTGTCACTAGCACGTTAAGAGACCATACAATAAGTGTCAGGGGCCCAAGACTGTTCAACTGCCTCCCAGCATACATAAAGGGGATTACCAATAGACCCCTGGCAGTCTTCAAGCTGGCGCTGGACAAGCACCTAAAGTCGGTTCCTGACCAGCCAGGCTGTGGCTCGTTCGTTGGTTTACGTGCAGCCAGCAGTAACAGCCTGGTTGATCAGGCTCTGATCCACCAGGTGGCCTGGTCACAGACCGGGCCGCGGGGGCGTTGACCCCAGGAACTCTCTCCAGGTAAACTCCAGGTAAACTCCAGGTAAACCCTCTCCAGGTAATGAGTAGTGAAGATAGTGCTAGATGGTGAGTAGTGAAGACAATGAGCAGTGAATATAGTAGAGATGATGAGTAGTGAAGATAGTGCAGAATAGTGAAAACAGTGCTGAATGGTGAATAATAAAGATAGTATATATTGTGAGTAGTGAAGATAGCACAGATAATTAGTGAAGATAGTGCAGATGAGGAGTGAAGATAGTGCTAGATGGTGAGCAGTGTAAGATGGTGAGTAGTGAAGATACTGCAGATGAGTATTCAAGATAGTTCTAGATGGTGAATAGTGAAGATAGTGCAGATGAGTAGTGAAGATAGTGCAGATGAGTAGTGAAGATAGTGCAGATGATTAGTGAAAATAGTGCAGATGAGTAGTGAAGATAGTGCTAGATGGTGAGTAGTGAAGATAGTGCAGAATAGTGAAAATAGTGCTGGATGGTGAATAATAAAGATAGTGTATATCGTGAGTAGTGAAGATAGCACAGATAATTAGTGAAGATAGTGCAGATGAGGAGTGAAGATAGTGCAGATTAGTGAAGATAGTGCAGATGATTAATGAAGATAGTGCAGATGATTAGTGAAGATAGTGCAGATGAGCAGTGAAGATAGTGCAGATGAGCAGTGAAGATAGTGCAGATGAGCAGTGAAGAGAGTGCAGATGGTTAGTGAAGATAGTGTAGATGACGAGTAGTGAAGATAGTACAGATTAGTGAATATAGTGCAGATGAGTAGTGAAGATAGTGCAGATGATTAGTAAAGATAGTGGAGATGATGAGTAGTGAAGATAGTGCAGATGAGTAGTGAAAATAGTGCAGATGGTGGAAAAAAAGCTGGTAGGCCTACATAATAAAGAATGGGTCTGCGTGGTCAGTGTGCGTAACAAAAAAAAATTCTGCAGCACACAGTGCATAATAAGAAAAAATCTCCGACCATGTTTTTGGTTTAAAACAGGGACTTTGCAATGTATTTTCGTATGGTATTTATGGCTGTATTCTCTTTTTCTTGGTCTCATTTGATAGAATGGAAGATATATTACAGAAATAGATATATTTCTGATTGGTTTCATGATGAAAAGTCCTTGAAATTGAGCTCAAAATAGTGATGCAAATCATACACATATTTCTAACTCACCATTATTAACTAAGCTTTTGAAAAACATAATCGAATCTAAGAAATCACACCTAAACATGATAATTTAAACCAATGCCAGTTTGGTTTCAGGCTGGGTAAGATTGCCAACAATCCTATAATTAAAATACTTGGTTTAATCTATTCATTTCTTAAAAATAATGAATATTTAAGGGGCCACTTCATTAATTAAAAAAATATAAGCTTTTGATACAGTCAGTCACATCATTCTATTCAGATTAGAACATGATGAAGACAGGGATCATGGTCTCACATACATTGCAGGGCCAGGAGCTAAGACTTGACTCCTGCAACCACAAATAGGTGAGTATTAGGCAGTTTCCATGGTTCAGATGGCCAGGCACTCAGCATGAGTGAAAACACTGAGCATGTTTCCTAACATCTGCTGTCACTGTTCACCTAGTAGTAAGGTGGTACTTGGATGTTAGTCAACTGTTGTGAGTGGCATCCTGGGGGGTGGCAGTATACCTTAGATAGGGCTGGGCTTTGAAATGAACTGAGGTAGGATAATAGTTATTAGTCTGTAAAACAGATTGCTGTATAGCCCTTGTGGTTCAGTGCTTCTTTTTGATTATAATATAATAATATAATGTAAAACTGATTTGTGTAAAAAAAAGGTAAGTTTTATCTCCAAGGCAGGTGCCAACATGTGATTATTAATGACAGTTGAAAAATGGAATGGTGATACTGACAAGATGTGAAAAACTGCACTTATGTACTGTACAAAAGTGTCTTTTTCTCATTAATGACAATGTTTCAATACCCTATCACTGAAGACGGAGGTGCCACTTGGCAGTGCCCTGGGTCCTTTACTATTCCTCATCTACATCAGTGACCTTCCCAGTGCCTTGCAGACTATTCAACTTTTGTCATCTTAAATGTGAGATCCCACTGTCCTCAACAATACAGGTAATACTGAGCTCAAAAAGATTCCTGTGTATAACAACAAACAAACTCACACTCAATAATATGACAAGACCTTTATATAATGTTTAGGAACAAAGCTTTAAAGTATTAACTGATACATACTGTGTTGTATGACTGGGGGGGGTCAACTGACAGCGAACATCATGCTGCTACTCTGTGACAATTACACAATGGGAACAAATTAATTATGTTTCCATGTCATATTCCATCACAGGATGAAGCCCATACAAGATGTTGAAATCTGTCAGCCTGAGCTGAGACAATGAGGATATCAGCAGTGCATGTTTGACTTCACCTGTTTGGAAGCTCCATGAAACTTAAGGTCCCAAAAAATGGAACCCACTAACTGAGGATGCAGAAAGCTCTATATCATCCAATTGCTCTAGAATTCTTGTTAAAAATGTCTCCTAAACTTCATGTAATTTTTTATTTAAATGATTAACCCATAAACTGTCCAAACGTATATATACGTTTTTTCAACATCTGATAGTATGTAAAAAAGGTAGCTCTTCTTTTTTTTTTTTTTTTACATTTGAAAATGTGTAAAAAACTTTGATTTCATTTTTTTTGTTATATTTGAAAATATTAAAAAAAAAAAAAGGTAGATCTACTTTTGGAGCACTATGCTTGTGAACGTAGATCTGCTTGGACCGTTTACGGGTTAAATAATTGTAGCCTGTTTACCTGACCTAAAAACATTTATGCTCCAGTACTAGAGTCACCACCTATTTTGCCTGCTGCCTAAATGTTGAGTTTTGTAAAACCAACTACCAGTTTTAACCTTCTATCTCTAACCATTTACATATACTAACACATATTAACTCTTTGACAATCTAAAAATCACCTATCTCTTGTTTGTTTTTTAACTTTGTGTTTTTTCTATTTGTATTTCTTCTTTCAATGCACTGGCTGTATCCCATGTTATCAGGCATTTATATTACCTGGAGTTTACCTGGAGAGAGTTCCGGGGGTCAACGCCCCTGCGGCCCGGTCTGTGACCAGGCCTCCTGGTGGATCAGAGCCTGATCAACCAGGCTGTTGCTGCTGGCTGCATGCAAACCAACGTACGAGCCACAGCCCGGCTGATCAGGAACTGACTTTGGGTGCTTGTCCAGTGCCAGCTTGAAGACTGCCAGGGGTCTGTTGGTATTCCCCCTTATGTATGCTGGGAGGCAGTTGAACAGTCTCGGGCCCCTGACACTTATTGTATGGTCTCTTAACGTGCTAGTGACACCCCTGCTTTTCATTGGGGGGATGGTGCATCGTCTGCCAAGTCTTTTGCTTTCGTAGTGAGTGATTTTCGTGTGCAAGTTCGGTACTAGTCCCTCTAGGATTTTCCAGGTGTATATAATCATGTAATCATGCATTAAAAGTGAAAACAAATACATATTTATTCAGTGTGTGATGCTTGTACTGTTTTGCACGTTTCCACAAAGTATCTTATATTAGCATCAGCATTATAGAGTTGTATTCTCAAGTTGTAAAGTGAATGATACAAATATAAAAAAACTTATTTCAACATGACTGACAACATCTATGTCCCACATCATAAAAATCTTTGACAGGATTTAAGCAGCAATATCACCAAGCACTTGGATACTCATCAATTGCACAGCCCAGGGCAACATGGGTTCAGAGAAGGTTGCTACTGACTCTCACAACTACTAGACCACTATGACATGGTCTTGGATGCACTGGACAACAACCATAATGCACATGTATAAGAGTACTTTGTGAAAGCCTTCGACATGTGTGATCACGGTGTAACAGCACACAAAACGAGTGAAAAAGGAATAATAGGAAAAGTGGGCAGATGACTATAACTTCCTATCAAATAGAACACAAAGAGAAACAGTAAATAGAGTAAAGTAAAGTCAGAGGCAGCTACAGTGAAAAGCTCAGTTCCACATGGCACAGTACTTGTTCCCATCCTGTTCCTCATCCTCAAATCTGACAGATGTAAGCCACAGCACCAAGTCCTTTGGTTATGATACCAGAATTTGCACAACAGTATCATCCTTCAAGGATACTGCAAGCCTCCAAGTGGATGTAAACCAAGTCTTTTCATGGGCCTCAGAAAACAATATGAAGTTCATTGAAAACAAATTTCAATTACTCCACTACGGAAAACTTGAGGAAATAAAAATTGGTTTGGAGTACATAAAACAAATTCCAACCCCACAATAGAGCTAAAAAGTTATGTGAAGGACCTGGGAGTGATAATGTCAGAGGATATCGCTTTTAATGATCACAACAATAAATATAAATCAGGAACGTACACGGTAAGCTGTCCAATATACAAGTAAAGTTAGAAATAGAAATACAAATAGCTAGAGCTTCATTTAAGGAGGTTATTAATAGAATATTCAAGAGGTTGCTAGTAGAATTACAGTAAATCAACCATTCAAATCATTATGAAGCCCTGTGTAGTCTGCAGTCAATCGAACAAACGGGCTTCCACAAGGATAAATTGTCATTTTTGTGGAAGTTGGTGTCACGCCCCTTGTGCAGATATCCAAGAACTAGCTACAAGCAGTATTAAAACAGGGAAGTGTTTTTGGGTATGCCCAAAGGAGATAAATCTGTGGACTAAAATCACAAGGGTATTAAAAGAGGATAACATCAAAGCTGCTTTCATAGACAACCTGGAAGCTTTCTACAACAGATGGGAACATAAAAAGTCTGGGCTGAATGGTACTGCCCTTGATACTGGCCATGTAGTCAGAAACTGTAAGGCTGGAGGTGATGTCCTGGTAGTCAGTAAATGTGGGGCTGATAGTGCTGTCCAGGGAGACAGTAATGGTGAAGCTGGAGGTGCTGTCCTGGGAGACAGTAATGGTGAAGCTGGAGGTGCTGTCCTGGGAGACAGTAATGGTGAAGCTGGAGGTGCTGTCCTGGGTGACAGTAATGGTGAAGCTGGAGATTTTGTCCAGGTAGTCGGGAATTATACGCAGCAAGGAATACATATAAATGACTTCATAGGGGACAGGAGCCGTAGTGGGGAAACAAGTGTAGTCAAAGATAAGATAAAACCAATATTGCAAACTAGAAATACCACAGGAAATAGCAAACAAGAGGACTCCACTAGCAATAGTGAGGATATATTACCAAAAACAACTGGTGGGAGCTCCATTGTTGGTGCTAGGGAGGATAGGAATAAGACAGGGAAACATGCACCAACAGGGAATACAGTCACAGAAACCCAAGGCAAATGGAAACCAAGCCTGTGCACATACTATGCACTTGGTATCTGCAGACATGGGAAATCTGGAAAAACAGACGGGACGTGCAACTATGACCACCCTAGAAAATGCCATGCCCATATGACAACAGGAAAATGCAAACTCCCTTCCTGTAAGCTTTTTCACCCTGAAAAGGGTACCTCTTCAGTACAGGAAAGACTGTGCTATAACTTAAATTGCCAGGCACACCATCTAAAGGGGACAAAAAGATACAAAACATCCAGGCCATGGGAAAACCTGGGTAGCCACAGCCACTCAAGAGGGAGAGGTTTTTTAGTGCCAGGAAGGAAAAAAAACTGGCAGGAAATGGCAGAAATCATACACCAAATCCAGTCATTCCTGGAGTGGAACCACAGTTGATGGCCTCCACTCCAAACCAACAAATACAGATACTAATGCCGGAAAAAAAATCCCCCCCCAGTACCAACAATACCACCAGTCTGATGACATTCTTCTTTGCAAATATACAGGGTCTAAAGCCAGCAACAAACAACAAAATACCTTTCATCAGTGGACTGCTTACAGAGGCAAAGGCAATGTTCGCGGCTTTCACTGAGACCCACGTAAAGGATCACTTGGACAATGAAATATGGATCCCAGGTTACAACCTATACAGATGTGACAGAGTGAACAGGCAAAACGGGGGGGGGGGGGGTTGCCTGTACATTGCAGAGTCACTTGTTTGCACAGAACTGCTTAATGCCTCAAATGATGTAGTGGAAGTTTTAGCAGTAAAGGTCGAGAACCAAAACCTAGTCATTGTGGTAGTCGACAAGCCTCCGGATCCAACATCCCAGCAATTCCAGGAACAGCTGTTAAAAATTGACCACTGTCTAGAAAATCTTCCAGCTCCTGCACCCAACATCTTGCTCCTGGGGGATTTCAACTTAGGGCACCTAAAATGGAGGAATATAGCAAATAATATTGTTGCAGTAATAACACCAGGAGGCAGCTCTGATGAAAACTCACACTCACACGAGCTTTTAAATCTCTGCACAAAATTCAATTTAACCCTTTGACTGTCGCGGTCGTATATGTACGTCATGGGAGATACAGTGTTTGACGTATCTATACGTATAAATTCTAGCGGCTTCAAATCAAGCGGGAGAGGGCTGGTAGGCCTACACGAGAGAGAATGGGTCTCAGTGGTCAGTGTGCACCCTGTGAAAAAAATCTGGGACTCAGCGGTGCATTGTGGGAACGCCATCTTGGTAGTCCATTTTCACCATGCCTTGCGGTAAGAAGTTCCTCACTCCTCGGCGGATTGGAGGTCTTTTGTTCCCAAGTGATAGCTCAAACAGTGATGATAGTGTCAGTGAAAGTGAATTCCCTGGTTTTGAAGCGGGTGTGACCAAGAAAATTACCCAGGATAACATAATTAGTGATGAAAACCCAGATGACCCACAACCATCCACCTCTGGTGCTAGGCCGGCTCGTTCATGTTCACCTGTACCAGGACTTAAGAGGAAACTATTTGCCCGTGTACAAGACTCAGATGTGAGCAGTGCAAGTGATAGTGATAGTGATTTCAAGGTTATTGAAAGCACTTCTAGTTGTGACAGTGAGGGTGAATATTCCCCAGTGAAGCGGCAGTATATACGACGTCGCATGCGGTCTGGTAGTGTGCCATATGCTCTTCCAAGAGGAAGGAGTACATCTCGGAGCACATCCCATGGCCCTACACCACGTCCTGATAGTGAAGATGACGATATTGTTACGATGGGTATAAATGATGTGAGTGAGGCAGTAGGCGGTGGTGGTGATAGTGACGGTGCCATGAGTCATGTGACACCAGCAGCGGGCCACGCTAGTGCCCGCGCTGCTGACTCTGCACAACTACAACCTGCCTCGGCCGACCCCACACTCTCACAACCACAACCACAACCTGCACAACCACAACGACATTACAATATCCAGAACGCACCAGCTGACCGCATCTGGGATTGGCATCAAGATGACGAGTTTGTTCCCAATCCCCATGACTTTGATGGAGGACAAAGTGGAATACGGCCATCATGTACACTTGGGAACAATCCCACTGAACTGGAATGCTTTCAGTTGTTCTTATACACTTATAAAAGCACTTACAAATTTTTTTTTTTTTCAACAAGTCGGCCGTCTCCCACCGAGGCAGGGTGACCCAAAAAAAGAAAGAAAATCCCCAAAAAGAAAATACTTTCATCATCATTCAACACTTTCACCACACTAGCACATTATCACTGCTTTTGCAGAGGTGCTCAGAATACAACAGTTTATAAGCATATACGTATAAAGATACACAACATATCCCTCCAAACTGCCAATATCCCAAACCCCTCCTTTAAAGTGCAGGCATTGTACTTCCTAAATATTACCCTGCTCACACTCCAACAGATCGTCAGGTCCCAAGTATCATTCATCTCCATTCACTCCTATCTAACACGCTCATGCACACTTGCTGGAAGTCCAAGCCCCTCGCTCACAAAACCTCCTTTACCCCCCCTTTCCAACCCTTTTGAGGACGACCCCCTACCCCTCTTTCCTTCCCCTATAGATTTATATGCTTTCCATGTCATTCTACTTTGATCCATTCTCTCTAAATGACCAAACCACCTCAACAACCCCTCTTCTGCCCTCTGACTAATGCTTTTATTAACTCCACACCTTCTCCTAATTTCCACACACCGAATTTTCTGCATAATATTTACACCACACATTGCCCTTAGACAGGACATCTCCACTGCCTCCAACCGTCTCCTCGCTGCTGCATTTACCACCCAAGCTTCACATCCATATAAGTGTTGGTACTACTATACTTTCATACATTCCCTTCTTTGCCTCCATAGATAACGTTTTTTGACTCCACATATACCTCAACGCACCACACACCTTTTTTCCCTCATCAATTCTATGATTAACCTCATCCTTCATAAATCCATCCGCCGACACGTCAACTCCCAAGTATCTGAAAACATTCACTTCTTCCATACTCCTCCTCCCCAATTTGATATCCAATTTTTCTTTATCTAAATCATTTGATACCCTCATCACCTTACTCTTTTCTATGTTCACTTTCAACTTTCTACCTTTACACACATTCTCAAACTCATCCACTAACCTTTGCAATTTTTCTTTAGAATCTCCCATAAGCACAGTATCATCAGCAAAAAGTAACTGTGTCAATTCCCATTTTGAATTTGATTCCCCATAATTTAATCCCACCCCTCTCCCAAACACCCTAGCATTTACTTCCTTAACAACCCCATCTATAAATATATTAAACAACCATGGTGACATTACACATCCCTGTCTAAGACCTACTTTTACCGGGAGCAGTTCGATTTTTGAGGTTCCATTGTATATATGTAATAGAACATTACTAATATACTACATTTTTTATATTTTTTGTTGTAAACAATCATTGTAAACAAAATAATGATGAAAATATTAGTGTGGTTATTGTGTTGAATACAACAGTACCATATAATACCATATGGTAGTGTACAATATGGTATCATTGTACCATATGGCACATTGTACCATATTGTACCAATGCACTATATGGTACAATGATACCATATTGTACCAATGCACTATATGGTACCATTGTGCCATATGGTACCATTGCACTCTATGGTACCACTGTGCCACATGGTACTATATGGTACCACTGTATTCAACACACTAACTGCACTAATATTTTTATCATTATTTTGTTTACAATAAACTTGTAAGCAAATTTTGTGAGACAGAAAATAGTGCAGTTACTGTGTTGAATACAATGAGTGTACAATTATACATTATATTGGTCTCACAGGCTACAAAAGTTACTGGGGAAAAAATAATACTAGAAAAGAAAAAAGTAACAAAAACCTAAAATAAAATAATGGGACTTTATGAAAGTCACGGATGTTGCCACCACCAGATCTTTGAGGGTCAACTTCACGCCTCTATATATCGGTAACTACTGATCAAAAAAATTTTTTTTTTATTACCTACAGAAAATTATCTTTAATTTTGTAAGAATTTTTTTTTTTTTTAATTCTTGGACCCTGGTGCACCCTGGACCCTGGTGCACCCTTTGAGATTTTGCCTCTGGACCCTGAAAGGGTTAAACTAACATCTCCTCCATGGTAAGTGTAAATATTTCTTATTTATAAAGTGTAAATAACTCTTATTTGTAAATTATGTACACTGTTTGTGTGAATAGTGGTGGTGGGTTCTACTGCCGCCTCCACCACCACTAATATGTACGGCTTCTCTCAGTGGCCCTTATAAACCCAATAACAACAACACCATCACCACTCGTGACATACAGAATGACATACTTTATTAATTCTAGAGTATATATGATGTTTCTATGTTGTTACGTTGGTTTCTCTTATTTCTTGGATGGCAAGGTTCTCACTACATGTTCTAGTGTGGGGTAGCTTTTACTTAATGGCCTTATTTGTCTAGGGGTAATATTTACATCATGGCTGATCATCTTGAGTGTCTCTGATACCCTTTCACCAGCCCTCTTCACAGGTTATGTAAACTACTACTATAAAAATATAACTGTATTCTCAATAGATATGTACAGAATATACAATCACAGCCTCCATTTTCAAAACAAAATCTACACACTCCATCCTGTGCTCCACATGGTGTGTTCCAACACTTTTCCTTCTCTCTCCTTGACATAACTCTGGGCTAACCAGTGTTTTGACACACTTTAGTCACCCTGGGTATGGTGGCCAAAACTTAAATTATAAAAACTCACCCCTGGAGCACACATGATGCCCCAAAAGATAGGAGAAGGACCCAGAGATCCTGCCAGGTTGAAGGTCAGCCACAGAGAGAGGGAGTCAGTGAGAGGGAGAGAGAGAGAGAGCCTGGCTAAGCTCCTCCCACCAAAACAAAAGACTGTTGCCAAGCACAATTCTCCAGTTACCACAATTCTACCACCTCTTAATTTTACTTTTACAAAAAGAAATACAACTTTATAAACTACTTATTTAAATTGTGTGTTTATGTGTCTATAGTATAACCTATTATATTGAGAAAAATAGGTTTGACCCAGCTGCCTCTCAGTCATAAGGTTGATCAGTCCTTCTGACATTTAGAGCAAGGTCCCCATCAATTCAATATAATTAGGTATTATTATAGTAACTGTTACTTATAAATACATGTTGGGTCCTATAGCCCCATAACATATGTTATTAATATTGTTTATTATGTTATATTAGATGAATTGTGATAGACAAATAAGCCGTAGAGATGATATTACCATCACACTGAAGCATAATAAACTCACCTCCCTCTCGCCTCCTACCTGTCTTCCATACACCAACAAGAGTCTTCAATAATGGTAAGTGTGATGTTAAATGTTCATTTATCCATTTTATTAGTGCTTTATATTTATTTGTCATTGTTTTCTGTATGTAAATCTATATCTAATCTTAAAAAAAATATTTTTTTTTAATATTTTTGGATGTCTGAAACACATTAATTGGATTTCCATTATTTCGTACAGTGGACCCCCGAGTTTCGTGATTAATCCGTTCCAGAGAGTCTGCTGACTGGCGAAATTCACGATTGACGAATCTATTTTCCCCATAAGAAATAATGGAAACCCAATTAATCCGTTTCAGACAGCCAAAAGTATGAACAAAAAATAATTTTTTTAAATATTAAATATAGATTTACATACAGAAAACAATGACAAATAAATATAAAGCACAAATAAAATGGATAAATGAACATTTAACATCACACTTAACCTTTATTGATTCTTGTTGGTGTAGGAGGTAGGTAGTAGGCAAGAGAAAGGCAAGTTTATTATGCTTCAATATGACACTAATATCATCTCTATGACTTATTTATCTATCACAATTCATCCAATATGACATAAATAATATTAATAACATAGAAACATGATATATACTATAGAATGAATATATCATAATGTGTGAGAGGAGTAAATGGTGTAAGTGTTATTGTTGGGTTTAACCCCTTCAGGGTCCAAGGCCAAAATCTGAAGTGGTGCTCCAGTGTCCAAGAAATTTTGAAAAAAAAAAAAAAAATTATTTTTTCTTACAGAATTAAAGAGCATATTTTTGTGAAGGTAATAAGACAAAAAAAAAATTTCTGATCAGTACTTACCAAGATACAGTGCCAAGAAGTTTGTCCAAAATGACATGGTGGCGGCAACATCGACGATTTCCACATACGCGCATTACTTTATTTAGCAGTTTTTGTAGTATTTTCTTTTCTTTTCCAATTTTTTTCTTTTCCTACTAACATTTGGGGCCTGAGAGACCAATACTGTATATAATGTATATATATGAACTCACTGTATTGAACACAATAACCGCACTAAAGTTATTATCATATTATTGTTTACCACTGTTGTTTATTACAATAAACATGCACAAATCTTGTATAATACTAATGTTCTATCATATATTTACATATTTACAATCACTGGACATGGTTTTAGAACTGCTGGAGCTTGTGGAACTCCTTGAAACAAGGGACCATAAACAGAGGTACCTTACATTCCTCACACATAAACCGAGAGTCTTTGCGTCTTTGTTGCCGTCGTTTTGTTAGTGCACAGACGATGCATCTCTTCTGAGCAAATTTCTTCTGAGTTGAAGGAAGCTGTATTATGAAATGATCACCTTCCCTCCTCAAACGCTTGGGTATATCCTGAGGAGTTCGAGGACCTTGTTGTATAGCAGGTGTTCTTACCTGGTACTTCATTATGAGTTGTCTGACAACAGACAAACAAAATTCACCATACGGTGGTCTGTTGCCAATCTTCATTTGGTACATATTATATGCAGTGAGCATTGAAATGTCCATGAGATGGAAGAAAAGTTTCATGTACCACTTGTAACTTTTACGAACACAATCAACAAAGCCAATCTGCATGTCACATTTGTCAACCAAGCGCATGTTTTGTGTATAATCAATCACTGTCACTGGTTTTCGAATACGTTCATTAGTCACTCAATCAACTTTGCCACTATCTTGCATTTCATTAAGGTGAATGGTTGTAAACAATGTGACATCTCGTTTGTCATGCCACCGTAATGCCATGATGTCATTGGGAGTAAACACCTGCATGTCATCACCACGAGCACCTGCATTGAGCCTGGGCATATGTTTACGATTAGAACGCACTGTGCCACACACATCTGTCTTGTTCACTCGCAAGAAATCACTGAGTAACAGGCTTGTGTGCCAGTTATCGGTATACAGTGGACCCTCGACCAATGATGGCATCGTCTAACATTAAATCCGACTAGCGATACATTTTAACGCAAAAATTTTGCCTAGACTATAACGCTAAAAAACTCGACCAACACGATTCGTTCCATCTGAGACGCGTCCACTTATGGCCAGTGTTTACAAACAAGCCAGCCAACGCAGTCCCATCCAAACATACAATCAGAACATTTCATATTATCACAGCGTTTTTAGTGATTGCACCTGCAAAATAAGTCACCATGGGCCCCAAGAAAGCTTCTAGTACCAACCCTACAGCAAAAAGGGTGACAATTACTATGGATATGAAGAAAGAGATCATTGCTAAGAATGAAAGTGGAGTGTGTGTCTCTGAGCTAGCCAGGTTGTACACAAAACCCCAATCAACCATCGCTACTATTGTGGCCAAGAAAACAGCAATCAAAGAAGCTGTTCTTGCCAAAGGTGCAACTATGTTTTCGAAACTGAGAACGCAAGTGATAGAAGATGTTGAGAGACTGTTATTGGTGTGGATAAACGAAAAACAGATAGCAGGAGAAAGCATCTCTCAAGCGATCATATGTGAAAAGGCTAGGAAGCTGAATGAGGATTTAATTAGAAAAATGCCTGCAACTAGTGGTGATGTGAATGAATTTAAGGCCAGCAAAGGTTGGTTTGAGAGATTTAAGAATCGAAGTGGCATACATAGTGTGATAAGGCATGGTGAGGCTGCCAGTTTGGACCAAAAAGCAGCTGAAAAATATGTGCAGGAATTCAAGGAGTACATAGACAGTGAAGAATTGAAACCTGAACAAGTGTTTAATTGTGACACTGACAATGTTGTGAAACACTTTAGGAATGTCATAAACGAACGGGAGGTACAGGCCTCTATGGACAGATATGTTGTGCGACAGAGGTCCAGTGACTCTCAAGCTGGTCCTAGTGGCA
Source organism: Cherax quadricarinatus (assembly GCF_038502225.1). NCBI lineage: Eukaryota > Metazoa > Arthropoda > Malacostraca > Decapoda > Parastacidae > Cherax > Cherax quadricarinatus. Next base: position 23,949,432 of record NC_091357.1, read on the forward strand.
TTAACCCTTAACCCTTTGAGGGTCGACAGGCCCTCTCCGAAACTCGTTCTCAGGGTCGGCCAAATTTCAAAAAAAAAAAAAAATTATTTTTTCTTATGAAAAAATAGAGTTTTTTTTCTAAACATTATAGGATAAACAAAAAAAATTTACCATCAATACTTACGGAGATATGGAGGCGTGAAGTTTGCAGAAAATGAGCCGCGTATGGCAACAGCGGCGACTGCCGCTCACCCGGTAAACTTTAGTTTACTTGTATTTGAAGGTTTGTTGTTTTTTTCACTATTTTATTTTTTCACATAACTTATGTGGCCTATGAGACCAAAGTAAGGTGCAATGTACATATATACACTCGTTGTATACAACACAATAAGCACACAAACATAATTATCAATATATTGTTTACAAAACTTGTTTACAAAAACAAACAATACAAAACATTGTTTATTATTATTGTTCTATAATATATATACCAATATACAGTCACTGAATATATCCCTATTAGTTCTGCAGCTTGTGGAACTCTGAAACATGGTGTCATACACAATGGTGTTTTATCTTTCTCCCTCATTCTATCTCTTTCAATCTGTCTCTCTCTTTCTATCTGTCTGTCTATCTCTGTCTCACAGGTACACATAAATACAAGTATACATAGTATAAATTACCTAGGATAACCCAAGAAATCCAGACAAAGTGCTATACTCTGCTTGAAGATGTGAGTAAAAGTGATGACACAGTCTTGTGGCTCTCTGAGACAGAGAGCTAGACGGATAGACAGATAGACAGGGAGCTTGACAGACAGACAAATAGACAGACAGAAATGTTAGTGTACCAGTACCAGTGTACTAGTGTTCCACCCTCCTTCTCCTCTTCTTCCTCTTCCTCCTCTTCCCCCTCTTCCCCCTACTCTTCCTCCTCTTCCCCCTACTCTTCCTCATACTCTTCCTCTTCCTCTTCCTCCTACTCTTCCTCTTCCTCCTCCTCCTCTTCCTCCTCCTCCTCTTCTTCCTCTTCCTCCTACTCTTCCTCCTCCTCCTCCTCTTCTTCCTCTTCCTCCTCTTCCCCCTAATCTTCCTCCTACTATTCCTCTTCCTCCTCCTCTTATTCCTCTTCCTCCTACTCTTCCTCTTCCTCCTCCTCTTCTTCCTCCTCTTCCTCCTCCTCCTCTTCTTCCTCTTCCCCCTACTCTTCCTCCTTCTCCTTCTCCTCCTCCTCCATAGTGTAAATTACCAGGAGTCGGCAGCTGTCAAAATGACATATTGTCTCATTACTCACTCCCCCCTCCCGCCTGTCAAAACAATGGGGTCAAATGCTGCTTCCCTTCCTCCATTCTATCTAATTATCTTTCTCCCTCATTCTATCTGTCTTTTTATCTCTGTCTCACAGGTACACATAAATACAAGTATACATAGTATAAATTACCTAGGATAACCCAAGAAACCCAGACAAAGTGCTATACTCTGCTTGAAGATGTGAGTAAAAGTGATGACGCAGTCTTGTGGCTCTCTGAGACCGAGAGCTAGACGGATAGACAGGGATCTTGACAGACAGGCAAATAGACAGACAGAAATGTTAGTATACCAGCAAAAACAAAGGGAGGGCGATGTTTATCTCATCTTTTGGCATCAGCTCTACCCTCATTTACCCTCATCAAACGTCAGCACTTATCAGATGTTATCTCCCCTTATCTTGTTACTGTCATGGGTGAACATTTATTATTACATATTATTATTATTATTATTACCTATTATTATTATTATGTATTATTATGTATTATTATTATTATGTATTATTATTATTATGTATTATTGTTATCATTACGTATTCTTCTTCTTCCTCCTCCTCCTCCTCCTCTTCTTCTTCCTCCTCCTCCTCCTCCTCTTCTTCCTCCTCCTCCTCCTCTTCTTCCTCCTCCTCCTCCTCCTCTGCCTCCTCCTCCTCTTGCCTCCTCCTCCTCTTGCCTCCTCCTCCTCTTGCCTCCTCCTCCTCTGCCTCCTCCTCCTCTGCCTCCTCCTCCTCCTCCTCCATTCTTGGAACAAGTTTGAAGAGCTTGTAGTTCATAATCACTATCACTATCATCACCAATGCTCACGTCTGAGTCTGGGATTTTGGAAAATAGGAGTTTCCTCTTTGATTCTGGTACAACTGAACGTGAACAAGATGGCCCAGCACCAGAGGTGGAAGGCTGTGGGTTGTCTGGGTTTTCCTCACTATTACCCATATTATGGTCATTAGTTTCGGTCAAAACCTCACCAGAACCTTGAAACTCATCTTCACTGTCACTTCCATCTGTATTAGAACTGTCACTGGGGAACAAAAGTGTCCCAATTCGCCGAGGAGAGAGGAACTTCTTACCACAGGGCACGGTGGAAATTGTGTACTATGATGGCATTCCCACAATGCACCACTGGGTCCCAGATTTTTTTCCTACTGCGCACACCCACCACACAGACCCATTCTCTCACATCTAGGCTTATCAGCCTTTTTCCTGTGAGATTTGAGGCCGCTAGAATTTATGCGTACTAGTACGTCAAAAACCCCTACGCGTAAGACGTACTAGTACGACCAAAACCCTCAAAGGGTTAAATGGTCCAAACATATATATATGTTTTTTCAACATCTGAAAGTATGTAAAAAAACGTAGATCATCTTTTTTGTTTTACATTTGAAAACGTGTAAAAAAAACTTTTATCTACATTTTTTTTTGTTATACAGTGGACCCCCGGTTAACTATATTTTTTCACTCCAGAAGTATGTTCAGGTGCCAGTACTGACCGAATTTGTTCCCATAAGAAATATTGTGAAGTAGATTAGTCCATTTCAGACCCCCAAACATACACGTACAAACGCACTTACTTAAATACACTTACATAATTGGTCGCATTCGGAGGTAATCGTTATGCGGGGGTCCACTGTATTTGAAAATATGTAAAAAAAAAGTAGATCTACTTTTGTAGCACTACGAATGTGAACGTCTGGCAGCGGCAGCGGCAGCAACGGTATCCTACCAGCTCTTCTTTCTCAAAAAAAACATCGCTCAACAAAACTTGTGATGGCCTAAAGTGAAAGTTCAACTACATGAACCCACGTAGACCACAACATGACCCAAGAATACTAAGAATGTAACCCAAATCTTGACAAAATTAGAAGATCTAAGGAAGACAGCCCTGCTAACCCAAACACTGCCTCCGCTGCCAGACAATCACTTAACCCAAGCTCCGAGAAAACAAGCCTTCTCCTCCATTGCTACACAGTATCTACTTCAGTGATACTATGAAAGGATATCACAGAAGAAACAACACCAGTAATAAAAGAATAACAGCAAGGACCCTAGAACTCAACTTGTCTACCCAGCAGGACGCCAGTGTATCATCAACCCCCCTCACCGCCGCCACCCAAGGAACAACAACAACAACAACAAACATGGCTGACTCCCCCTCCAACTCCACTCCCTTCAAAGGATTCACCCATGATAACTCAGGTATGATTATTCCTGACAATATCAAGGACTACATCGTTGCTCTAGAAAATGAAATCAAAGATATCAAAGCAACACTCGAGCGACGAGAATCCAAGATAATCAACCTCGAGAATAAGATCCAAAACCTTGAAGAGAAGATTACATCAGGAAGTGTTGACACAGAAAATACTCTAAAAGCAGCTATAGCCAGTCACACTGAGCAAATAACAACAATAAATATGAAAGTTGAAGAAGCAATCAAGGACTGGAATCAGAACATGCACACTCGACTAAATGAATACCTTGATTTCCAAGACGACAAAACTGAACAAGATAAGTTGTCTGATGCAGTAATAATAAACAGTCCACACATTCCTAGTGACATAACACAAGCACAGTGCAAAGAAACTGCTATCAGGATAATACAGAACCACGTACAAGTCATCGTGCAAAACAATGAAATCAAAGAAACATGTTTGCTAGGAAAACCAGGAAGTAAACACAGTATAATGATCCGACTTCATTCATACGATAAAAGAAAGGACCTAATTAAATCAGCAATTACAATGAAAAATGGAGTGTACATAAATGAGTGTCTAACAAAAAAACGTCAAAACCTTCTGTTCAGGCTGAGAAAACTTAAACAGGAAAACAAAATACATCAGTGTTTCACGCGAGATGGGAAAATACTAGTAAGGAAAACATCAACAGGACAACAATATACTATCTCAAATGAACACGATTTCTCTACCTTCCTTAGAAAAGCTGACATTTCTGTAACAGATTAGATAAGTGCCCTTAATACATATATACGTGTGGTACATATAGTGTACGTTACTATTATATTGTACATTATTATTTTTATTATTTTTCATCACTAGCTAATGAAATACCTCCAATACTCTATACTTCTTTCTTACTGCTATTAATTGCTCATAATTTTATGTTACAAGTCAAATCTTACTCCAAATTAATAATATTCATTATTCTTACCTGTCCTTGTTTTTTAGTCACTTTTCATTGTGTATGCAATTAGTGTATATTCCAATTACTTTTTTGCAAGTACCAAAACTATCTTTTGCTAGCTAGTACCAACTACCTCATTTTTTTTACTTTTATTGTGCAATAAACTGCTCAATTTATTTAATATTACAAATCAGATCTTACTCCTAAACCAATATTATTTCATAGTGACCACCTGTCCATTTAACTTTGTTTACCATTACTTAATTTTAGTCCCTTATATATTTTCTCCTTTATTTTAGCTTTATATAACTACCCTAGTTTATACATTCACAATTGTTAAAATAATCAAGGTGCTATTCTCAGGTGCTAAAGTAGAATAAGTTCACAATTTTGCCATTATATTCCAAAGCTCATTTATTTGATTACCACTTTATTGTTCACCACAACTTACATTAGTCCCTTTTATATTATTATTTTATACTATAATTCTAACTTTAACCCTTTGAGGGTTTTCGTCGTACTAGTACGTCTTACGTGTAGGGGTTTTTGACGTACTAGTACTCATAAATTCTAGCGGCCTCAAATCTAGTGGGAGAAAGCTGGTAGGCCTTCATATGAAAGAATGGGTCTATGTGGTCAGTGTGCACAGTCTAAAAAAAAATCCTGCAGCACACAGTGCATAATGAGAAAAAAAAAACTTTGACCATTTTTTTTTAATAAATCAGCGACTTTGCAGTGTATTTTCGTATGGTATTTATTGTTGTATTCTAGTTTTCTTGGTCTCATTTTATAGAATGGAAGACATATTACAGAAATTGAGATGATTTTGACTGGTTTTACAAAGAAAAGTGCCTTGAAATTGAGCTCAAAGTAGCAGAAATGTTCGATTTTTACCAAACTTCAAAAGTAAACAAATTGTGCCAAGCGTGCAATACACGTCAACTGGTGAGTCTAATATTCTTTCACAAGTGCACCAATAATATTTATACCATTTTTCACACTAATGCAGTAGTCTACATAACAGTAAATCTTCAATTTTTTGTGAGAATAAAAATTCAAAGTGGAAAGCAAAAGAATATAAGAGGGGCCTTGAGACGTAACTAATGACCAGAGGAAATGTCATTTTAGTGCCAGGAATGTCTTTCTTGTTTATTCTGGACCCTATTCGGAAATTGGCATCTTTTGAAATTTGTGTGAAATTGGCAAAATTGCTATATTCTGACCACTGTATTGGATAGTTGAATTTCATAAATGAGTGGTTTCTTGCACCCATTCGATAGAAAAAATGGAGTTCTAGCGAAATATTCATGTTTTTTGTCGACTAGTACAGTGAAATTGGCCGAAAATGGGGCTCAAAGTGGGCAAAATCGCCGATGCGTAAACATCGCCGAGACCGTTAACTTTGCGAGAGCATAATTCCGTAAGTTTTCTATCAAATTTCAAACTTTTGGTGTCTTTATGATCGGGAAAAGATTCTCTATCTTTTCATAAGAGAAAATAATTTTTTTTTTTTTTAAATTTGGCCGACCCTGAGAACGAGTTTCCATTCCAAGCTCCATTATTTGATTATCACTTTATTTGTATTAGTCCCTTTTATATTGTCTCCTTTATTTTAGCTTAAAAAAAAAAAAAAAAAAAAAAAAAAAAAAACACAAAAACTACCTTAGCTCATTATTTTACATTTGTTAAATAATTCAGGTGCTATTTTTTAGCTTAAGACTATTTACTTTGTTTTATACTTAATTCTAACTATAGATTCACTACAAATCTTATGATTACAAGCATTGATCCTGATACCAACCTCTTATTTAATGACTTAAATGAATCAAACAGTTACTGTAATTACTACACTGCAGAACAATCAAAGGCACTTCTCAGTGCCAACAACAACATAACTATCTTTAACTACAATATCAGATCTTTAAGCAAGCATTACGATGACCTCATAGCATTACTAAATTCCTTACATGCCAATATGTCCATCATTACACTAACTGAAACCTGGCTAAAGCCTGATAGTACAGATGTCTATGCCATTCCTGGTTACACAGCCATACACAACTGTAGGCCAGACCAACAAGGGGGTGGCACAGCCATATACTACTCAGACCAACTAGAATGTATCACTAATACTTGCACAAGGGATGAACATGGGGAATATATAATAGCCAAATTCAAATCCAAATACCTACAAAAACCTCTCACATTGATAAACATTTACAGAGTTCCACAGTCAAACATTAGCCAATTTAGTCAAAACCTAGGAAGTATGATAACTGATGCACGCATGAACAAAGATCACTTACTACTCTCAGGTGACTTCAATATAAATCTTCTGCAAGACCAGGACCCACACGTTACTGAATTCACAAACACAATGAGTAACTGTATGTTGCTACCAACAGTAACAAAACCTACAAGAGTTACAGAGACTAGTGTTTCCCTACTTGACCACATCTGGACCAACACCATATCCCCTTTAAAATCAGGCATAATTACAGATAATACCACAGACCACTACCCTACTTTTCTCATAACAACTCTTGGTAAATTACCCCAAGACACTACTAAAGTCACCTTCAGACTTCACAATGAGGCAGCCATTAATAACTTCACAACAGCAGTAGCAAACATTGACTGGCACACTGAGCTAGAAATCTATACAGATATTGACGAATGTATTAATAATTTTCTAAAAAAGACCCAATACCTCTATAACAAGCACTGCCCTAAAAAAACTAAACAGATGACAGCTAAGAGACTGAACAGTCCCTGGCTAACACCCAGCATTCTCAAATCCATAAATACAAAACACCAATATGAAAAACAGTACAGAATGGGTCACATAACCAGAGACCAAACAAAACGTTACTCGTCAATCCTAACCAGCCTGATAAGAAGGGCAAAAAAATTGTATTATGAGAACAGATTATCCAACTTACGAGGTGATATAAAAAAGACCTGGAAAACCCTATCAGAAATTCTAGGAACAAAAAAGATATCACGAAATAGCGAAATAAAATTAGCAAAATCAGATGAACCCCAACTCCCACCAACTGAAACAGCAAACAGACTCAATGACTTCTTCTCCACTATAGGACAAAACCTTGCCAATAAAATCCCAAGCTCAGATACCCCACCAAATGACTACCTCACTGGCAACTACCCGAACACACTGTTCCTAGCTCCGACTAACCCATACGAAGTCTCCCTTATTATCAACACGCTAAAAAACAAGGCAGGAGATTTAAATACCTTACCACCCTTTATATACAAAAAAGTGTCACAAGTGCTATCACCAATCATTGCAACACTCTTTAACAAATCCATTGAATCCTCCACCTTCCCTACAGTACTCAAAATAGCAAGGGTCACCCCGATCCACAAAGGAGGAGACCAAACAGAGTTGAATAACTATAGGCCAATATCCAACTTACACCCTCTCTCAAAAATCTTCGAAAAATTAATTCATAAACGAATCTACTCCTACCTTATCTCCCAAAACATACTCAACCCCTGCCAATTTGGATTCAGGCCAAATAAAAATACTAATGATGCTATTATACACATGCTAGAACATATATACACTGCAATAGAGAAAAAAGAAGTCCCACTGGGGATCTTCATTGACTTACGTAAAGCTTTTGATACAGTTAACCATGACTTGCTCCACGTAAAATTGTCACACTATGGTATAAGAGGGCACTCCCTCAACTACCTCAAGTCATACCTTAGCAACAGAAGCCAATATGTGTATGCAAATGGGGCAAACTCTTCTGCACAACCAATTACAGTTGGTGTCCCACAGGGAAGTGTCCTTGGCCCTCTTCTCTTTCTCCTATACATAAATGACCTACCAAATGCTTCGCAATTACTCAAACCCACACTATTTGCAGATGACACTACATACGTCTTCTCCCACCCGAGCCAAGTCACGCTAGCCAATACTGTAAATACCGAATTACAGAAAATATCTACCTGGATGAGGACTAACAAACTTACACTAAACATTGACAAAACCTACTTCATTCAGTTTGGTAACAGAGCTACAGATGTCCCTCTTAACATAATGATAAACGGATCACCTATCACAAAGCTAACAAAGGGAAAATTCTTAGGAATCCACCTTGATAATAGACTCAAATTTCATACACATATACAACAAATTTCTAAGAAAATTTCCAAGACTGTAGGCATACTATCGAAGATACGGTACTATGCTCCACAGTCAGCCCTCCTGGCCCTATATCACTCTCTTATTTACCCCTATCTCACCTATGGAATTTGTGCATGGGGCTCAACAACAAGTAACCATCTCAGACCACTAATTACCCAACAAAAGGCTGCAGTTAGAATGATAACAAATTCTCACTATAGGCAGCACACTCCACCAATATTCAATACACTAAACCTTTTCACCATACAAAACATTCATACTTATTACTGCACCTATTACATACATAGAACACTTAACTCTGATATTAACCCTCCCCTCAAACATCTCCTTGCCAACCTCAACAGAACACACGACCATAACACAAGGCACAGATCACTCTTTGATGTTCCTCGTGTCCATATCACACTATGCAAAAACTCAATGCACATAAAAGGCCCTAAAATCTGGAACTCATTACCTGTAAATATAAAAGAAACACTACCTGTTTATAAATTCAAGTCTCTTCTCAAAGATCACTTACTCACCCAAAACCAAATAAATACTGAATAACTGAACCTTATAAATTGTATATCTTAAATGTTTCTCACAATTATATCACATAAATGTTAAACCTAAAACCCAATCTAACTTCATTATTTTTTAAATACACTACCTAACAGAATACTCCATTCTACTGAATGTACAACAATGCATACAACCATATGACCTGTCTTTGTAATACTCACTTGTGCTTTATAGTAATCTGTTTACATTAAAGTTTTATCACTGATGTCATCATTGCTTAGTTCATCTTAAGTTAATTTTAAGCCAGCCCGTAATGCTATGCATAGTATAAGTGGCTTTGGCATGCTGCTCTTATCTGTATTTTTTGTACCTCTGTATGTGTGCTCAAATTTTTAAATAAATAAATAAATAAATAAATAAATAAAAGAGGAAGGGAAGTAACCCTGGAAAAGGACTTGCCACATCAAGTCCTAATGGAAGGGGATTCCCCTTCTAAACACTAACACCATCCACACACTCCCCTCCTCCCATCCCATCAATCATCACCAGATCTTCAATAAAGGTAAGTATCATGTAATAGTACATGTCTTCTTCAGTTTGTGTGTATTAAAATTAATATTTCATGCGGTAAATTTTTTTTTTTCAATACTTTTGGGTGTCTTGCACGGATTAATTTGATTTCTATTATTTCTTATGGGGGAAATTAACTCAACTAACGATAATTTCTTTTAACGATGAGCTCTCAGGAACAGATTAATATCGTTGGTCGAGGGTTCACTGTATAATGTATGCCCCTTACCAAGATAAGGTGCCATCATGCTTCTCACTACATCACCTGAGATACCCAATAAGATCTTGGTATCTTTCAATGTTTTACTTCCCGTGTATACAACAATATCCAATACCAGGCCACTGTCACAGTCACAGAATACAAACAATTTTATACCAAAGCGGTATATATGCTCGGTATATACTGCTTGAATGACAGCCTACCTTTGAACAAAATCAGACTCGTCAATTACAAGATTCTTGAATGGATAAAAGTATATGCTGAACTTTTGTTTCAGATACATAAAAACATTTCTAATCTTGTATAACCTGTCACTTCTGTCAGGCCTGGTTTTGTCAGAGAAGTGCAACATACGTAACAGTAAGATAAACCTGTTCACTGGGATGATTTCACTGAAGACCGGGGTAGAAATTAGCCGATCTGTGGACCAGTATGCTTTTATATTATGCTTATAGACGTGAGGCATAAGCATTATTGTTGCAAAAAGCAAATACATTTCTGCAACAGTCGTCTCTTTCCACCGGTGTAGTCTTGACTGTGGTGATATGATCGTATTTGCCATGGTGCACTCAAAATACTTATTACTTTCCCTGACAACAGTTTCCATCAATGGCTGGTCAAAGAATAATTCTAAGAATTCCAGTTCATTTGCAGTGTTTCCAAGGGGACAAGTTGATAGAATTCCACTTTGAGAGTCATCAAATTGGTGGGGATTGGGAACAAAATTGGGATTCTGCTGCCAATCCCAGATATGGTTTGCTGGTGGATACTGGACATCATAGGCTGGTTGTGCGGGTAGTTGTGGTTGTGGTGGGCTGGTGGCTGACGCTCCACTTTGTCCTTGAACTGCGGAGTCAGCAGCGTGGGTCCCAGCCTGGGCTGGTGAGTCACGCATGGCCGTGGCACTACCATCACCACTACCACCATCTAGTGATGCCTGTGGTCTATCCATGCCAAGTGTAGCCACATCATCCTCACTATCACTGTCTATACCTGGTGTAGGGCCATGGGATGTACTCCGGGATGTACTTCGGGATGTACTCCATCCCCTGGGCATGGCATAGGGTACACTACCCGAGCACATGCGGCGGCGTACATACCGACGCTTCACTGGTGAATATGATTCCTCACTATCACTACTCGAATGATCGTCAAGAGCAATAAAATCACAATCCACATCACTATCATCATCATTACTGAAGTCAGAGGCCTGGCCATGCAAAAATAATAGTTTTCTCTTGCGTTGAGGTACAACTGACCGTGACTGACGAGTGCCCACACCAGAGGTAGAAGGTTGAGGATCGTCAGGGTTTTCTGCACTATTATCGATATCCTGGTCATTCCTTTCAGTCACTAACTGATCAAAGCCAAAGAATTCATCTTCATTTCCACTTCCATCACTGTCAGAACTATCAGATAGGAACAGGAGAGTCCCAATTTTCCTTGGAGTGAGAGCTGCCTTGCGACGAGGCATGGTGAACAAAGGTAACTGAGCCAGGGTTCCCACAATGCTATGCGGGCGCCTAGATTTTTTGTTTATGGCGCACACCCACCACGCACACCCGTTCTCTCACATGTAGGCCTATGAGCGCTTTCGCGCTAAATTTGATGGCGCTAGAGTTTTGGCGTAGATCTATGGTTTGGACACTCAACGTGAAGCCGTAGATCTATGGGACGGACCCTGAAAGGGTTAAGGGCCGCCACTGAGAGAATCTGTGTTGGTGGCGGTGGAGGCTTTGGCCACCATCACACTTAAACAATGTATGTAATTTATAAATAAGAAATATTTGCATTTTAATTTATAAATAAGAAATATTTACATTTTAATTTATAAATAAGAAATATTTACATTTTAATTTATAAATAAGAAATATTTACATTTTAATTTATAAATAAGAAATATTTACATTTTAATTTATAAATAAGAAATATTTACATTTTAATTTATAAATAAGAAATATTTACATTTTAATTTATAAATAAGAAATATTTACATTTTAATTTATAAATAAGAAATATTTACATTTTAATTTATAAATAAGAAATATTTACATTTTAATTTATAAATAAGAAATATTTACATTTTAATTTATAAATAAGTAAGTTTATTCAGGTATACACAAATACAGTTACATACATAGATTATCATACATTGCAGCATATGTGTTAAGTACCCAGAAAAAATAAAAAAAATCAAGAGTGACATATTTCCATTGGTGTCCTTTTATATTTACACTTATATTTACTTTTATACTTTAACTTTTATATTTACACTTACCTTGGAGGAGATGTTAGTTGAATTAGCTAATTTGATGAAGGAGATGTTGGCAGAGGTTTAGGGTGGTGGAAGATAGCAGGGCGGTGTATGTTCAGCGGTCCTATACACATCCAACAACACTGAAGAATTACTCTAATGTTGTTTTTCTAACGCTTACTCGCTTAACTTACTTGCTACACTGTTAACCCTTAAACAGTCCAAACGTATATATACGTTCTCACGCGTAGCGCCCCAAACATATATATACGTTTCCTCTGTCATTCATTCAACATTGGCACGATAAGCCTGAGTCGCCTAGACATGAAAGAATGGGTGTGCACACTCACTGTGCGCCACATGAAAAAATTGGGGATGCCTGGGTACCATATGCTCTTATTTCCTATTAAAAAAAAAAAGTTTTTTTTTCCTCAAAAAATTCGGGGCACTACGCGAGAGAACATATATATACATTTGGACCATTTAAGGGTTAATTCCACACTTTATCACTGGCTGGCACTATAGCCTTTATCAATACCTGCTGCTTTAGTATCATACATATTGTAGAATCACTGAATCACTGCAGAAGGCACATTCTTCCCTCTCTCTTCCTCCTCTACTTTAGTACTTTGCTATGAGTTTTTTCTTGAATTCTATCATGTTTCTCACCTTCTTTACCAAAGGGCTGGCACTAGGAGCTTTCTTTGGGCCCATGGTGGCTTATTTAGCAGTTGCAAGCACAGAAAACAACAAATTATTATGAAATGTGTTGTATGAACCCGTGGGGTGATGGTCACATGCTGGTAAACAATGGCACACTGAGTGTGAATAGTGCGGGAGACTGGGTTTGTGTGCAAGCTGATGGGCAGATGTGTACCAGAAGGGCGCCCAATCACGAGTCCAATCACAAACCACGAACCTAAATTTTGCCGAAAAACTTGCCAAAAGTCGGATTTCACGAAAGTCACGGCCGCCAAATGGTAGGCGTCCAATGCATAGGGAAAATAGTTTCGTCATTCGTGAATTTCGCCATTCAGCAGACTCTCTGGAATGAATTAATCATGAAGCTCGGGGGTCCACTATAATTCATTGTTTTTTGCACTTGTTTATTCTGTGTGACTGCTAAATAAGCCACCATGGGCCCAAAGAAAGCTCCTAGTGCCAGCCCGTTGATAAAGAAGGTGAGAAACACAATAGAATTCAAGAAAAAACTTGTAGCAAAATACAGTGGACCCCCGGCATATGATATTAATCTGTTTCTGAGAGCTCATCATGTGCCGAAATTATCGTAAGGCGAATTAATTTTCCCCATAAGAAATAATGGAAATCAAATTAATCTGTGCAAGACACCCAAAAGTATGAAAAAAAAAAAACTTTACCGCATGAAATATTAAGTTTAATGCACACAAACTGCAGAAGACACGCACAGTAGGTAGTACTCTACTAACAATAGAATACATGACACTTACCTTTAATGAAGATCTGTTGATGATTGATGGGATGGGAGGAGGGGAGTGTCGAACTTATTGTTTAGAAGGGGAATCCCCTTCCATTAGGACTTGAGGTACCAAGTCCTTTTCCAGGGTTATGTCCCTTCTTCTTTTAATGCCACTAGGACCAGCTTGAGAGTCAGTGGACTTCTGTTGCACAACATATCTGTCCATACAGGCCTGTACCTCTCGTTCCTTTATGATTTGTCTAAAGTGGTTCACAACATTGTTATTGTAATAGTCACCAGCACGGCTTGCAACAGCTGTGTGAGGGTGATTTTCATCCATAAAGGTTTGCATTTCAAGCCACTTTGCACAGATTTCCTTAATCTGTTTTTTCAATTCCATACTAATTCTCACCCTTTTTACCACAGGGATGGCACTAGAAGCTTTCTTGGGGTCCATGGTGACTTATTTTGTAGTTACAAGCACTAAAAACACTGGGATAATGTGAAATGTACCGAATGTATGCGTAGATGCGACCGCACTGGCTGGCTTGTGAACACTGGTGCTGAGGCCACACGTGGGACGCGTCTTGGACGAATCGTGTGAGGTGAGTTTTTTAACGTGAAGCAAGGCAAAATTTTTGCGTTAAAATGTATCGTATGCCAGATTTAACGTATGCCGATGCCATCGTATGCCGGAGGTCCACTGTACAGTGGTACCTCAGGATACTAACTTATTTCATTCCAGAAGGCTGTTCGAGTGCTGATACCAAATGAATTTGTTCCCATAAGGAATAATGTAAATTAGAGTAATCCATTTCAGACTCCTAAAAATACACTTACAAAAGCATTACATAAATACACTTACATAATTGTTCACATTTTAAGTATCCCAAGGTACCACTGTACCAAAGTGGAATAGGAAGAGAGAGGGGAGAATGTGCCTTCTTCAGTGATTCAGTGATTCTACAATATGTATGATACTAAAGCAGCAGGAGTCGATACAGGCTATAGCTCCAGCCAGTGGTAAAGTGTAGCATTAACAGTGTAACAAATATGTTAAGCAATTAAGCCCACTGTGATACCTCATCATGTACCATGGCTCGTTGTTGCCTCCCTGTCAGGTATTCTCTGATCAATTGCAGTGCCCTTCCTGTTATTCACATCTGATCCTCTAGCTTCTGCACTAATCTCCAAGTCCAAGAAAACACAATCAACCCACCCCTCTCTCTTGTGTCTTACTTCTGTTACTTTATCATAAAACTCCAGAAGGTTTGTGACACAGGATTTGCCTTCCATGAATCCGTGCTGGTTGTCATTGATACTCTTGTTCCATTCCAGGAGCTCCACCACTCTCCTGACAATCTTCTCCATGACTTTGCATACTACACACATCAGTGACACTGGTCTATAGTTTAATGCCTCTTTTCTGTCTCCTTTTTTAAAAATGGGAACTACATTTGCCGTCTTCCATACCTCAGGTAGCTGCCCAATTTCGAGGGATGTGTTGAAGATTGTGGTTAGTGGCACACACAGCATTTCTGCTCCTTCTCTGCTCCTTGCCTTTTCACATATGATCGCTTGAGAGATGCTATCTTCTGATATCTGTTTTTTGTTTATCCACACCAATAACAGTCTCTCAACATCTTCAAGTATTTGCGATCTGTGTTTCGAAAAGATACTTGCACCTTTTGCAACAACAGCTTCCTTGACTGCCTTTTTGTTGACCAAGATAGTAGTGATGGTTGATTGGCGTTTGTTGTACAACCTGGCCAGCTCAGAGACATGTACACCACTCTCATATTTTGTGATTATCTCTTTTTTCATTTTGATTGTAATTTTCACCCTTTTTGCCAGAGGGCTGGCACTAGAAGCTTTCTTTGGGCCCCATGGTGGATTATTTAGCAGTTACAAGCACTAAAAAACACTGAAATAATACAAAATGTACTGAATTTATGAGTGGGAACGACCACACTAGCTTGTAAGCATTGGCACACTAACTGAAGGCAGGGCAGCTAAGGCGCACTCAGGCCAGAGGGACACATGGACGCGTTCGGGATGAATGATGTAAGTCGTGTTTTTGTTTGCACGTCAGGGAAAATTTTTATGCTGAAATGCTTCATAAGTCGATTTTATCGTTAGATGAGGCTTTCTTAAGTCGGGGGATCACTGTAATTGTATTTCCTATTGTATTTCCATTGTGTTTGTGGATGATTGTGAAGAGAGTGGACATGGATGGTGTAGACCTACTGGGCTGAAGTGGATGGTTGTTGGTTGTCGGCAGAAGTGGATGGTAGAAGTTCTGGTATTGAAGTCGATGGTTGTACTGGAGTGTGCATAAATTCTGTAATGGATCTCTGGGCTCTTTTACCCTGCAGTACATTATACAGCTGATGGTAAGGCATCATCAGCTGGTTTAGACCCTGTTTCAACGTACTGCTTCTAGATCTGTTAGGGTCCTCTTCAGTGAAAAAGTCTGCTATTTTTGAAGCAACAAGGAACTGCTCATGGAACTGTTGCAATGTTAACTGTTTTTCTTCAGGTTCTTCTTCATCTTCTTCTGTTATGTGGCTCCCTTGTATATGTTCATTGAGCTCTGCCAACATTTCCTTTGGACTCCTGTCTTCATCATCATCATCTTCCAAGAGCCCATTCACATCTTCTTCATTCATACCTTCAAAACCATCATTTGGTAATCTCCTTGCCAGCTGAACAATTTCCTAAGCCCGACTCTCAAGCAAGGGAAAACCAGTAAGAGAATTAACTACAGAAGGCTATAACTTTCCCCAGACTGCATTTAACCCCTGAACTGTCCAAACATAGATCTATATTTTATTTTTCCTGGCATGATTGGCCTGAGATCCCTGGTCAGCATAGAATGGGTCTTAACCCTCAGTGTGTGCAGTATTTAATAAATCTGGGACCACTTAGTATCTTGTGGGAGCACCAGTTGAATTGAGCACCAGCTAGAGCAAACACCAAGGATTCACTGTTGTCATGTCATATTAACTCCCCTTTTGAGAGGAAAGTGATGTTGACCCCGAGTTTAGTGGCTTTGAGATGGATGTGGCCACAAGTTGTTGCAGAAATATGAAAAACCTGAATAATAACCCATGTGCAACATTTGTGCAACACCCTTTCAATTTTGGTACTACTGGTACTGTCATACTGCCAGAATGTCTTATAACCTATGCCCTAAGTAAAAAGAAACACTTCTGGGATGTGTAATACATGTTCGGCAGGCTGGCCGGCGGCTGGCTGGCCACCACCTGGCTGGCTGCCACCTGGCTGGCCAGCGGCTGACTGACTGTCTCTATCTCCATCTGTCTGACTGTATCTATGTCTATCTCTTTCTCTGTATCTCTGTCTGCATCTCATAGGAGCACACACGTACATACAATTATACATAGTGTAAATTACCTAGGATAACCCCCAAAATTCAGACAAAGTGCTATACTGTACTTGTACATATCATGCATAATAATTACGACTGGCAAGCAATACACATTTTTACTTGTTCAGGAAGCAGACGTGATCTTGTGTAATACAAGTTGGTTCATGAGCAACTCTCTGAGACAAGAGAGTCAAGCAGACAGAAAGACAAAGAGACACAGGCAGACAGAAAGACAGACAGGCAGACAGAAAGACAGACACACAGACAGAGTGCTAGCCAGACAGAAAGCTAGAAAGATACAGAGAGCTAGACAAAATTGAGACACATGTGCAACATCTGGGTATCTTTATTGTAGACGTTTTGCCATCCAGTGGCTTTATCAATACAAATTCCAGGACATAACTTGAAGACAGGAGAACTATGTACAGAAGATGAGGCAATCAGTCCCTCAACCTAGCAGTAGGTGCAAAGAGCACCGTAGTCATGGAGATTCTGAAGCAGAAGCAAGGCACCTGACGCTTATATAGTAACGTCAGGTGGAAATGGGACGGGTAGCAGACGAGGGCATAGTCACTGGTAGGCGGGATTCCCCAGTGGAAGTAGGTCCTACCCAAAGAGATAGGTTAGTTGTAGTAGTAGTTGTCGTAGTCGTGAAGGTTATGTACATGTCCTCAGAATCAAGATTCCATGATGTTGCAGTGTCTGACAAGTTGTACAAGAATGGTATACAATACCGACAAGATGAAATTGAAACACATGTGCAACATCTGGGTATCTTTATTGTAGACGTTTCGCCATCCAGTGGCTTTATCAATACAAATTCCAGGATGTAACTTGAAGACAGGAGAACTATGTACAGAAGATGAGGTAATCAGTCCCTCAACTTAACAGTAGGTGCGAAGAGCACCGTAGTCGAGGAGATCTGAAGCAGAAGCGAGGCACCTGATGCTTATATAGTAACGTCAGGTGGAAATGGGACGGGTAGCAGATGAGGGCATAGTCACTGGTAGGTGGGATTCCCCAGTGGAAGTAGGTCCTACCATTCTTGTACAGCCTGTCAGACACTGCAACATCATGGATTCTTGATTCTGAGGAC
Organism: Cherax quadricarinatus; assembly: GCF_038502225.1. Classification (NCBI taxonomy): domain Eukaryota; kingdom Metazoa; phylum Arthropoda; class Malacostraca; order Decapoda; family Parastacidae; genus Cherax; species Cherax quadricarinatus. The sequence continues at coordinate 23,967,505 of NC_091357.1, forward strand.
ATGTACATAACCTTCACGACTACGACAACTACTACTACAACTAGCCCATCTCTTTGGGTAGGACCTACTTCCACTGGGGAATCCTGCCTACCAGAGTGACTATGCCTTCGTCTGCTACCCGTCCCATTTCCACCTGACGTTACTATATAAGCGTCAGGCGCCTTGCTTCTGCTTCAGAATCTCCATGACTACAGTGCTCTTCGCACCTACTGCTAGGTTGAGGGACTGATTACCTCATCTTCTGTACATAGTTCTCCTGTCTTCAAGTTATGTCCTGGAATTTGTATTGATAAAGCCACTGGCTGGCGAAACGTCTACAATAAAGATACCCAGATGTTGCACATGTGTCTAAATTTCATCTTGTCGGTATTGTATACCATTCTTGTACAGAGAGCTAGACAGTCTGGCAGACAGAGGGCTAGACAGCTAAAGCTAGACATTCTGACATATAGACAGAAAGCTAGACAGAGCTAGACAGATACAGAGAGCTAGAAAGACAGAGCTAGAGAGACAGATATAGAGAGCTAGACAGTCTGACAGATGGACAGAGAGCTAGACAGACAGATGCAGAGAGCTAGACAGACAAATACAGAGCTAGACAGACAGATACACAGAGAGGTAGACTGATAGAGAGCTAGAAAGATACACAGAGAGGTAGAGAGATAGACAGACAGACAGAGCTAGCCAGATAGACAGAGAGCTAGACAGATACACAGACAGACATGTTTATGCGTAACAGTAAAAATATATAAAGCCCAGGCGGCAGTGTATGCTCATCAAATGTCACCATTGCTGGACTGTCAGCAGTGGAGTGAGACACGTCTTACATCATGCTTCAAGGGAACTTATTATTATTATTATTATTATTATATACTCCTGCATATCCAAAACATTGCTGGGACCTATAAATGCTATGTGCAGTGGTACCTCAGAATACAAACTTAATTCGTTCCAGAAGGACGTTCGAGTGCCAATACCGAATGAATTTGTTCCCATAAAGAATAATGTAAATTAGATTAATCCATTTCAGACCCCTCAAAAATTCACTTAAAAAAGCACTTGCCTAAATACACTTACATAACTGTTCGAGTTTTGAGCTGTTCGTATCCCAAGGTACCACTGTACAGGTCTCCCTCAACATTCGCATTTTCCACTTTCACAGGGTTTTTTTATACTGCGCACAGTGATCACATAGACCCATTCTTTCATATGTAGGCCTACCAGCTTTCTCTCACTAGATTTGAGGGCGCTAAAATTTAGGTTTACTAGTATGTCAAAAACCCTGGTGCATAAGCCGTACTAGTATGTTAGAAACCTTGAAAGGGTTAAAGCAACAGGTACCAGGACACTCACATATATTCCCAAAGCAGCCTGTCCAAACGCAGCTGGGAAACTTACAGACCTCCTGAAAAAAGTAAACAATGGCTCCACTATCCTAAATGCTCCACCAACCATCATGGCATGGCACAACTTGCTACATTTTGGCAATGTCTGCTTAGCTGTGCCGGAAAGAATGGAAAAGAGGCTAGCCTCAATGATAATTAAATCCTTAAGAGATTTTCCTAGAGCTGATAACCTCATTCGCCTTCTCCGTCAACACAAAAAGGGAGAGGCAGAACCCCCACTCACTCCACTGACAGTGAAAAAGTCAGAGTCCAGGTGAGCAAGAAAATTGAAGAGGGCAACACAGTGGGGGCAATCAGAATTATTACCAGTGAAGATACAGTTCCTCCCAGGGATGCTGACACGGCTGAAGCACTTAGAGGAAAGGACCATGCCAGGGAAACCATGGGCACCAACAGTTCCAACACCTCTATTCCCACTGTGTAACCATTGATTGTGGAAGACTCGGACAATTACAAAGAAATAATGTTATTCCCATCTGGCTCTGCTGGGGGTTACACTGGAATAAGGCCACAGCATTTAAAGGAAATGGTTAATCCAGTTATTGGGGAAATTGCAGAGATGCTGCTTTCAGAGATCACAAAGTTCATCAACAATTCCTTGGCTGGTCTGATTCCTGATGAAATTAGACCTTTCTTTTTTGGTGCAACACTCTGTGCACTTAAAAAGAAGAATGGAGGAATTCAGTAAATTGCAGTAGGCAACACGTTACGCCGCCTCGTATCCAAAGCTGCTGTCTGAAACATTCGTAAACAGGCAGCCATGATGCTTCAACCAAACCAGCTTGGCTTTGGGGTATCTCAAGGAAATGAAGCAGCGGTTCATGCAACAACCTGCCTGAGGACAATGCAGTGGTAAAATTAGATTTCAAGAATGCATTTAATCTCCTGAAAAGAGACGTGGTATTAGCAGCAGTAAAAGAACATTTCCCTGGTCTCTTCCCTTTTGTTTCAGATGGGTATAGCAAGGAATCAATGCTTCTGTTTGGAGAGCATGAAATCACATCATCGGAGGGTGTCCAACAAGGAGATCCTCTTGCACCATTTCTCTTCTGTACAGCAGTTAGGGAAATCACAGTCAGACTGACCAGTGAGCTAAACATCTGGTTCCTAGATGATGGCACACTAGCAGGTACAAAGGAGTCCCTCCTAGATGATCTTACACAGGTTATGACACGGGGACAGGAAATGGGTCTCATCCTGAATCCATCCAAATGTGAAATCATCTCAGTCAGTCAACAAGTGATAAATGCAGTGAGATCAAAACTACCAGGAGCAGCAGTCATTGCCCTCACAAATAGTGTCTTGCTAGGAGCACCTCTGGGAAGCAATGCCATTGACACAATTCTCAGGAAGAAATTGGAAGAGTTAAGGAGAATGGAACAATGAATAGGCAATCTGGACACCCACAATGCCTTGTACCTTCTCACAAAGTGCTTGAGTCTGCCCAGGTTGACATATTTCCTAAGATGTGCACCTTCATATGATAACCCTATACTGCACAAATATGACAGTATCCTGAGGCAGATTTTTACGAATGTACTTAACCTTGCTCTAGAAGACAGGCAGTGGAACCAAGCTACACTCCCAGTCAGACTAGGAGGCATTGGTGTCCACAAGTCATCACAGATTGCGCTACCTGCTTTTCTGTCCTTATGTATTGCATCCAGAGAGCTTGCAGCAGCAATTCTGAACATCTTAGGGACAAGATTGGAGTCCAGGACCAAAAGTTCACTGACGGGGCCATGATCTGGGATAATCTAACGGGCTCTGAAATGAGACCTGCGCCCCCCAACAACTACAAACAATCGCACTGGGATGGTCCAATAGTGGAAAATATAGCCTCAACAATGCCTCAGAGTGTGCCAGGGAAGGATAGAGCCCACCTACTGGCAGTGGGCAGTGAGAGCCCCTCATGCAGGGGACATTCTGTTGGCTGTTCCCAACTCCAGCCTTGGCACACGCCTTGGCCCACAGACCATCTGCATTGGTGTTGCCCTTCGACTTGCCGCACCTATTCTCGCTGAACACAGGTGTATTTGTGGCAGTGAAGCAGCAGACCAATTCGGGTACCATGGTCTTGTGTGCCGTAAATCAGAGGGAAAGATTGCAAGACATGAGGAGGTTAATAACATTATCAAGAGGAGCCTCACAACAGCTGGATGCCCAGCAGTAAGGGAGTCACCCCAGCTATGCAGATCTGATGGTAGCCAGAAGCGTCCAGATGGTATCACCCTTCAAGCCTGGACAGACGGGAAGCAGGTGGTGTGGGACTATACATGTGCATCTACCTTGGCTGATACCTATCTCCAATACACCAGGGAGGAAGGAGGGGCAGCTGCCAGTTTCAGGGAGTCCCAAAAGTCTAGAAAATATGGGGAGCTTGCCCATCATTATATGTTTGTTCCCATAGGCTCAGAGATCCTTGGCTCATGGGAAAAGAATGCATCTAAATTGTTTAAGGAGCTGGGAAAAAGACTCATCGGGGTAACTAGGGATCCCAGGGCATCTGGTTTTCTGTTCCAGCGGCTCAATGTGGCTGTTTGAAGGGGTAATGCCTGCTGTATTTTGGGCACACGCCCCAGCTCTGAGGAGCTGGATGAGATTTTTGCCTTATAATCGGTGATACACACGTAACAACATGTACTGTATATGCCACCTTTATATCAACAATTATTTTTTTTTTATTATCACACTGGCCGATTCCCACCAAGGCAGGGTGGCCCGAAAAAGAAAAACTTTCACCATCATTCACTCCATCACTGTCTTGCCAGAAGGGTGCTTTACACTACAGTTTTTAAACTGCAACATTAACACCCCTCCTTCAGAGTGCAGGCACTGTACTTCCCATCTCCAGGACTCAAGTCCGGCCTGCCGGTTTCCCTGAATCCCTTCATAAATGTTACTTTGCTCACACTCCAACAGCACGTCAAGTATTAAAAACCATTTGTCTCCATTCACTCCTATCAAACACGCTCACGCATGCCTGCTGGAAGTCCAAGCCCCTCGCACACAAAACCTCCTTTACCCCCTCCCTCCAACCCTTCCTAGGCCGACCCCTACCCCGCCTTCCTTCCACTACAGACTGATACACTCTTGAAGTTATTCTGTTTCGCTCCATTCTCTCTACATGTCCGAACCACCTCAACAACCCTTCCTCAGCCCTCTGGACAACAGTTTTGGTAATCCCGCACCTCCTCCTAACTTCCAAACTACGAATTCTCTGCATTATATTCACACCACACATTGCCCTCAGACATGACATCTCCACTGCCTCCAGCCTTCTCCTCGCTGCAACATTCATCACCCATGCTTCACACCCATATAAGAGTGTTTGTAAAACTATACTCTCATACATTCCCCTCTTTGCCTCCAAGGACAAAGTTCTCTGTCTCCACAGACTCCTAAGTGCACCACTCACTCTTTTTCCCTCATCAATTCTATGATTCACCTCATCTTTCATAGACCCATCCGCTGACACGTCCACTCCCAAATATCTGAATACGTTCACCTCCTCCATACTCTCTCCCTCCAATCTGATATTCAATCTTTCATCACCTAATCTTTTTGTTATCCTCATAACCTTACTCTTTCCTGTATTCACCTTTAATTTTCTTCTTTTGCACACCCTACCAAATTCATCCACCAATCTCTGCAGCTTCTCTTCAGAATCTCCCAAGAGCACAGTGTCATCAGCAAAGAGCAGCTGTGACAACTCCCACCCTGTGTGTGATTCTTTATCTTTTAACTCCACGCCTCTTGCCAAGACCCTCGCATTTACTTCTCTTACAACCCCATCTATAAATATATTAAACAACCACGGTGACATCACACATCCTTGTCTAAGGCCTACTTTTACTGGGAAAAAATTTCCCTCTTTTCTACATACTCTAACTTGAGCCTCACTATCCTCGTAAAAACTCTTCACTGCTTTCAGTAACCTACCTCCTACACCATACACTTGCAACATCTGCCACATTGCCCCCCTATCCACCCTGTCATACGCCTTTTCCAAATCCATAAATGCCACAAAGACCTCTTTAGCCTTATCTAAATACTGTTCACTTATATGTTTCACTGTAAACACCTGGTCCACACACCCCCTACCTTTCCTAAAGCCTCCTTGTTCATCTGCTATCCTATTCTCCGTCTTACTCTTAATTCTTTCAATTATAACTCTACCATACACTTTACCAGGTACACTCAACAGACTTATCCCCCTATAATTTTTGCACTCTCTTTTATCCCCTTTGCCTTTATACAAAGGAACTATGCATGCTCTCTGCCAATCCCTAGGTACCTTACCCTCTTCCATACATTTATTAAATAATTGCACCAACCACTCCAAAACTATATCCCCACCTGCTTTTAACATTTCTATCTTTATCCCATCAATCCCGGCTGCCTTACCCCCTTTCATTTTACCTACTGCCTCACGAACTTCCCCCACACTCACAACTGGCTTTTCCTCACTCCTACAAGATGTTATTCCTCCTTGCCCTATACACGAAATCACAGCTTCCCTATCTTCATCAACATTTAACAATTCCTCAAAATATTCCCTCCATCTTCCCAATACCTCTAACTCTCCATTTAATAACTCTCCTCTCCTATTTTTAACTGACAAATCCATTTGTTCTCTAGGCTTCCTTAACTTGTTAATCTCACTCCAAAACTTTTTCTTATTTTCAACAAAATTTGTTGATAACAGCTCACCCACTCTCTCATTTGCTCTCTTTTTACATTGCTTCACCACTCTCTTAACCTCTCTCTTTTTCTCCATATACTCTTCCCTCCTTGCATCACTTCTACTTTGTAAAAACTTCTCATATGCTAACTTTTTCTCCCTTACTACTCTCTTTACATCATCATTCCACCAATCGCTCCTCTTCCCTCCTGCACCCACTTTCCTGTAACCACAAACTTCTGCTGAACACTCTAACACTACATTTTTAAACCTACCCCATTCCTCTTCGACCCCATTGCCTATGCTCTCATTAGCCCATCTATCCTCCAATAGCTGTTTATATCTTACCCTAACTGCCTCCTCTTTTAGTTTATAAACCTTCACCTCTCTCTTCCCTGATGCTTCTATTCTCCTTGTATCCCATCTACCTTTTACTCTCAGTGTAGCTACAACTAGAAAGTGATCTGATATATCTGTGGCCCCTCGATAAACATGTATCAACAATGTATCTCTTAAATCTTCTGTACTATGTAATAAAATATTCCTATTGATAAAAAAAGAATAAAAGATGGGGTGGTAGAGGAAGTAGAATATTCAAACAGCTTCAGGAAGAAATCCAAATATTCTTCCTTGAAGCCTTTTTATCCACTTCTCCGAGGCTACGAGTCCCACAATTTACACCAGAGGTGGACCCCAATATATATATATATATATATATATATATATATATATATATATATATATATTTATATATATATATATATATATATATATATATATATATATATATTTAGAGTGGACCCCCAGTTCGCAATGCTATCAGTATCCAATAAATCCGGTATCCAATGCACTATATCGCAAAAAAATTGCCTCGGTTCCCATTACAAAACCCGGTATGCGATACGATTCGTAAGAGACGTGTCCACGTGTGGCCTGAACTGCCCCATGCATGCCAGTGTTTACAAGCCAGCCAGTGTGCGCGCATCTAAGGATACATTCAGTACATTCCATATTATTCATATTATCGCAGTTTGTGGTGCTTGTTTCTGCAAAATAAGTCACCATGGGCCCCAAGAAAGCTTCTAGTGCCAACCCTGTGGTAAAAAGGGTGAGAATTAGTATGGAAATTAAGAAAGATTTTGAAGGGTTTGAGGCTAACCCTGAGAAGCCTATGCCAGTTGTGGAATCCATTGTGCCTACTTCAAAAATTAAGGAAATGTGTGCACAGTGGGTTGAACTGCAAACCTTTATGGATGAAAATCACCCTAACACAGCTATTGCAAGCCGTGCTGGTGACTTATTACACTGACAATGTTGTGAACCACTTTAGGAAAGTCATAAAGGAACGAGAGGTATAGGCTTCTATGGACAGATATGCTGTGCGACAGAAGTCCAGTGACTCTCAAGCTGGTCCTAGTGGCATTAAAAGAAGAAGGGAAGTAACCCCCAGAAAAGGACTTGCTACCTTAAGTCCTAATGGAGGGGGATTCCCTTCTAAACAATAGGTTCAACACTCTCCCCCTCCTCCGATCCCATCAATCATCACCAGATCTTCATTAAAGCTAAGTGTCAATTATTCTATTGTTATTATTCTATTGTTTTTGTTGTTATTGTAATTATTCTATTGCATTAAACTTAATATTTCATGTTGTAAAAGTTTTTTTTCATACTTTTGGGTGTCATGCACGGATTAATTTGATTTCCATCATTTCTTGTGGGGAAAATTGATTCGCTTTCCGATAATTTTGGTTTACGATGAGCTCTCAGGAACGGATTAATATCACGAACCGGGGGTCCACTGTATATGTATATGTATATATATATATATATATATATATATATATATATATATATATATATATATATATATATACAGTAGGGCCCCACTTATACGGCTGGTTAGGTTCCAGGCTACTGCCGTAAAGCGGAAACCGCCGTAAAGTGGAACACCCTTTTTTTCCACTTACAAATGCATACAAACACTAGATAACAAGTTTACACTAACATATATTAAGTTAGCAATAGAACCAGGCATCAAAAAACAATAAAAAAGTACAATACACACATAGTGCACTCATTACTTATCTTAAAATATTTATAGTCTTAATCTAGGGTGAGACAAGTAGTATTTATTGTAAGAAATCAAGTGTGGTATGTATGGTAGTCAGCCGGGCTACCATACCAGGCCAACCCACCTACACATAATATTCTATTACATTTAAGCATCCCAGAGCGATGAAATGTATATACAGTTCACTCATTACTTACCTTAAAATATTTGTAGTCTTAATGTAGGGTCAGGAGTAAGTAAATGAGATAAAACGAATAAATGAGAGAGAGAAAGAATGAGAGCATGAGAGAGGACAGGCGCAGAGTTATGTAAACAAACCAGGCGCAGAGTTATGTAAACAAACCAGGCGAAGGTAAGTTTTGTAAACGAAGTGTACACGTCTGGTTTGTGTACAAGTTACATTGTGTACAGGTTGTCTCTACATTGATACGGTAGAATAAATAAAGAAGAACACTCCCATTCTCATGTAACATCATTTTGAGAAGAAATGAAGCTCTGAGTGAAGGCAATGGAAATAAGTCACTCTGACTTTTTTGGGTTATCCTAGGTTCTCTACACATATGTTGTTATGTATGATAATCTATGTAATTGTATTTGTGTATACCTGAATAAACTTACATACGAAAGGAATAATTTTCTACAGTTACCCCCAGTAACACATTTTCTCTTATGTTAGATTAGAGAAAATGTTATTCTTGGCATCACTTGCACAAGTTATCTGGCTACCACATCTCATATTTATGTTTATTTATTCTATTGTAGGGTGTATTTATCATCTTTTTATGTTATGTATCGTGTTCATTATATAATTTTGAAAAAAATATCATGGATGGATTAATGAAAATGTGTATATTAACGTAATATACAACATTTAATGAGACTCGGTGATTATTATTATTATCATTTCTAATATGGCGTCACTTGTGCAAGTCGTCTGCTACCACATCTCATATTTATGCTTATTTATTCTATTGTGGGGTGTATTTATCATCTTTTTATGTTATGTATCGTGTTTATTATATAATTTTGAAAAAATATCATAGATGGATTAATGAAAATGTGTATTTAACGTAATATACGACATTTAAATGAGACTCGATGATTATTATTATTACTAATATGACGTCTGGAGACATAAGACACTCTTACTGATTTTAATGTGTACCTGCATGCCAGCACAGTATGTAAGTTTATTTAAGAACAGGTATACATAAGTATAATTATCAGAGTATATATAAAATATGAAATAACTTTTAAAAACATTTGAAATTTTGGAGTTTCCAGACAAAATGGAGAGACTTAGTGCTTACTGAGCTCACGAAGAATGTAAACAAACAAGGTGGGGCGCGGTGACCGTATTAGAAAGTCAGGTGGGGGAGCCGCATAGCGAGTTTTGGTCATAATTTGAAATGACCGTATTAGCGGAACGCCGTAAAGTGAAACGCCGTAAAGCGGGGCCTTCCTGTATATATATATATATATATATATATATATATATATATATATATATATATATATATATATATATATATATATATATATATATATATATATATGCAATAAGATCACAGTAAACAGGTGATTTCAGAATATGCAAAACAACCACTCTGAAAGAATAGAGAAATTCCAAGCGCATTCGTGACTAGTCACATTATCAAGGAACTTGATAATGTGAGTAGTCACGAAAGCGCTTGGAGTTTCTCTATTCTTTCAGAGTGGTTGTTTTGCATATATATATATATATATATATATATATATATATATATATATATATATATATATATATATATATATATATATATATATATATATATATATATATACACACACACACACACACACACACACACACACACACACACACACACACACACACACACACACACACACACACACACACACACAAACAGAAACAAGAGGCCACAATTGGAAGTTGAAGACACAAATGAGTCAGAGAGATATTAGGAAGTATTTCTTCAGTCATAGAGTTGTAAGACAGTAGAATAGCCTAGAAAATGACATAGTGGAGGCAGGAACCATACACAGTTTTAAGACGAGGTTTGATAAAGCTCATGGAGCGGGGAGAGAGAGGGCCCAGTAGCAACCGGTGAAGAGGCGGGGCCAGGAGCTAAGACTCGACCCCTTCAACCACAAATAGGTGAGTACAAATAGGTGAGTACACGCATATACATACATAGTGGAACCTTGACTTACAAGTTTAATCCGTTCCAGGAGCTAGCTCGTAACTCAATTTACTCGTATATCAAATTAATTTTCATTTAAATTATTTGAAAAGCCATTAATTTGTTCCTGTACTCTGGAGAGACGAGAAAAAGTACTTGAATATGATATGATGCTATTATCAACTGTAAGGCTTATTTATCTATCACAATTCATCTAATATTACATAATAAACAATATAATTAACAGAGAAACATGATATATACAGTGGACCCCCGCATAGCGACCTTAATCCGTGCAAGAGGGCTGGCTGTTATGCGAAATGTTCGGTATGCGAATGAATTTTCCCCATAAGAAATAATGGAAATCAAATTAATCCGTGCAAGACACCCAAAAGTATGAAAAAAAAATTTTACCACATGAAATATACATTTTCCTACACACAAAGAGAAGGATACATGCACAATAGTAGAGTAGTACATGCACAATATATATTGTGCATGTACGTCTCTACTAAATGAAGAATAAATGACACTTACCTTTATTGAAGATGCAGCAATGACTGATGAGACAGTGTGTCCTGGGAGTGCCTTTTCCTCCTGAGTACTGTAGGTCCTGTTTGGTATTTTCTTCCAGAACAGGCCTTATCACACTGTGTATGTCACTACGATTCTTAAATCTCTCAAACCAACCTTTGCTGGCTCTAAATTCACCAATATGAGCACTAGTTCCAGGCATTTTCCCTGTTCACCTGGGTGTTAGTCGACTGGTGTGGGTTGCATCCTGGGAGACAAGATTAAGGACCCCAATGGAAATAAGTTAGACAGTCTTCGATGACACTGACTTTTTTGGGCTATCCTGGGTGGCAAATCCTCTGGGGTTAATTGTTTCTTGGTATTCTCAATAAGCCACACCAACAACGGTGCTACAGCAGCAGCAGCAGCTGACGGTGGTACAGCAGCAACAGACGATGCTACAGCAGCAGCAGACGATGCTACAGCAGCAACTGACAATGTTACAGCAGCAGCAGACGATGCTACAGCAGCAGCTGACGGTGGTACAGCAGCAACAGACGATGCTACAGCAGCAACAGACGATGCTACAGCAGCAGCAGACGATGCTACAGCAGCAACTGACGATGTTACAGCAGCAGCAGACGATGCTACAGCAGCAGCAGCAGCAGACGATGCTACAGCAGCAGCAGCAGCTGACGGTGGTACAGCAGCAACAGACGATGCTACAGCAGCAACAGACGATGCTACAGCAGCAGCAGACGATGCTACAGCAGCAACAGACGATGCTACAGCAGCAGCAGACGATGCTACAGCAGCAGCAGACGGTACTACAGCAGCAGGAGCAGCTGACGGTGGTACAGCAGCAGCAGCTGACAGTGCAGCAGCAGCTGACAGTGCAGCAGCAGCTGACGGTGGTACAGCAGCAGCAGCAGCTGTACCACCAATAGTAGCGATGGTTGATTGGGGTTTATTATACAACCTGGCCAGCTCGGAGACACGCACTCCACTTTCATACTTATCAATGATCTTTTTCTTCATCTCCATAGTAATTCTCACCCTTATTGCTGTAGAGTTGGCACTAGAAGCTTTCTTGGGGCCCATGGTCACTTATTTTCCAGAAAAAAATCACCAAAAACACTGTAATAATACGAAATGTTCCGATTGTATGCTTGGATGTTACCGCGGAGGCTGGCTGGTAAACAATGCCACCGGCGGAACATGTGAGCGTGGCTCAGGCCGCACATTGGACGCGTCTCGGACGAAGGGCGCTGAGCGGGTTTTTGGGCGGTATGCGAGGCAAAATTTTAGCGATCAAAGCGTCCGGTATGCGGATTGTCCGTTATGCAAGGCGTCCGGTATGCGGGGGTCCACTGTACTCTATAATGAATAAAATAGGCTATAATATGGTGGCATAGGCAGCGGCGGAAGCGTCCGCCATTTCCTGTGTAGTATATACCAAGAGTATCTTCCCATGCTCTTATTGTTAGAGAAAACAGAGTATTTATAAGGCTAACTGCCTTATTCTAAGGAAAACACTGAAAATATCATATATAAAAACATATCATAATACACTAGAGAATGTAAGAAAATAATAAACTGTTTATATTAAGTGTATATGTACTTACACACTGAACATAACTGATACAATTTGTTTTGTTTAAAACCCTTTGACTGTCGCGGCTGTATATATGTCTTACGAGGTACCGTGTTTGACGTATATATACTCATAAATTCTAGCGGCTTCAAATCAAGCAGGAGAAAGCTGGTAGGCCCACATGTGAGAGAATGGGTCTGTGTGGTCAGTGTGCACCATATAAAAAATCCTGGAGCATGCAGTGCATAATGAGAAAAAAAAAACGACCGTTTTTTTTAATTAAAATGCCGACTTTGTGGTCTATTTTCGTCTAGTATTTATGGTTGTATTCTCGTTTTCTTGGTCTCATTTGATAGAATGGAAAACATATTATAGAAATGGAGGTGATTTTGATTGATTTTACTATAAAAAGAACCTGGAAATGGAGCTCAAAGTAGGGGAAATGTTTGATATTTGCCAATGTTCAAAAGTAAACAAATGATGTCATTGTTCAATAAATGTCCAACTAGCCATTCTAATATGCAGTCATGAATGGGTTGATGTTATTTATACAATTATTACAGTTTTGCAGTAGTCTGCATAATAGTAAATCTTCTATTTTTTGTTTGAATAAAAATTCAAAATAGAAAGCAAGAGTAATATCAGAGGGGCCTGGAGACATGACTGTTGAACAAAGAAAATGGTATTTTAGAGCCAGGAATGTCTGCATTGTTCATTCTGGACCTAATTTTGAAATTGTCATATTTTTTAATTTTCGTGAAATTGGCCAAATTGCAAATTTCTGACCACGTTATTAGGTAGTTGATATCGGTAAATAGGCAGTTTCTTGCACTCAATCGATAGAAAAAAACGTAGTTCTAAAGAAATAGCTATGAGTTTGGTCGACTGGAACAATGGAATTAGCCGAAAATAGGGCTCAAAGTGGGCGAAATTGCCGATTTGTAAATATCGCTGAGGTCGCTAACTTCGCGAGAGCGTAATTCCGTCAGTCTTCCATCAAATTTCGTTTTTTTGGTGTCATTACAATCGGGATATGATTCTCTATCATTTCATAAGAAATTTTTTTTTTTTTTGGAAATTTTGCGACACCAGGAGACACCTCAGGATTGGGGGTTGCGACAGTCAAGGGGTTAATCATTGAACATAACTGATATGGTACCTCCTGCGAGCTGCTTCTCTCTCAACCACGTCAGCAGTAGCTTCTCCATCTTTTCATGGACAGAGGTCTGCAGCTTAGATGTTATTGTAATGCTCTTGGCTGGCACTATAGCCTTTATCGACTTCTGCTGCTTTAGTATCCTACATATAGTAGATGTAATGCGCTGGTATTGTCTGGCTAGATCCACAACTCGTGCACTTTGCTTATGTTTATCTATGATTTCATGCATTAATTCCATGGAAATCATTGTCTTTTTCTTCTCAGCCCTCTCCTTTGCACTTATTTTCTTAGGACCCATGGTTAGAAAAGCAAAATTTCGCCAAATGACTGTCAAAATTGTAAGCAAAGCAGGAGAGAACTGCTTCGACAGTTATGTAAACGAGTACTGCCAACTAGCGGCAGCATTCTGAATTATGTACATATTATGTACATTATTATTATTAACTCTTTCAGGGTTTTGAACATACTAGCACAGCTTACGCACCAGGGTTTTTGACGTACTAGTATGCCTAAAATCTAGCGCCCTCAAATCTAGTGAGAGAAAGCTGGTAGGCCTACATATGAAAGAATGGGTCTATGTGGTCAGTGTGCACAGTATAAAAAAAATCCTGCAGCACACAGTACGTAATGAGAAAAAAAAACTTTGACCGTGTTTTTGGATTAAAACAGCGACTTTGCACTGTATTTTCATATGGTATTTATTGTTGTATCCTAGATTTCCTGGCCTCATTTTATAGAATTGACGACATATTACAGAAATTGAGATGATTTTGACTGGTTTTACAATGAAAAGTACCTTGAAATTGAGCTCAAAGTAGCAGAAATGTTCGATTTTTACCAAAGTTCAAAAGTAAACAAATCATGCAAAGCGTCCAATACACGTCAACTGGTGAGTCTAATATTCTTTCACAAGTGCGCCAATATTAGTTATACCATTTCTACACTAATGCAGTAGTCTGCATAACAGTAAATCTTCTATTTTTTGTGAGAATAAAAATTCAAAGTGGAAAGCAAACGAATGTAAGAGGGCGTTTGGACATGATTAATGAACAGAGGAAATGTTATTTTAGTGCCAGGAATGCCTTTCTTGTTTATTCTGGACCGTATTTGGAAATTGGAATCTTTTGAAATTTGTGTGAAATTGGCAAAATTGCTAAATTGAGTAGTTGAATTTGGTAAATGGGTGGTTTCTTGTACTCATTCGATAGAAAAAATGGAGTTCTAGCAAAATACACCTACCATCCGACTTACGACCAAGTTCGGTTCCGAGAAACCGGTCGTAAGTCGAAATGGTCGTAAGTCGAACTTTACTACTGAATATCAACAAAACATTTTTGTAATGACTTTATTTTATTGTTTTATTTTGGTATTTCATGTTTTACTTTACTTTTTATGTTGTTAGTACTATATTTTATACTGTAAGGTTTAGGATAAACACTGTGTACAACACAAATAGTTGTTTATTTCCCAGAAATTTGGCATAAAAAACACGGTCGTAAGTCGAGTGGTCATAAGTCGAGCAGGTCGTAAGTTGGATGGTAGGTGTAGTTATAATTTTTGTCGACTAGTACACTGGAATTGGCCGAAAATAGGGTTCAAAGTGGGCAAAATCGCCAATGCATAAACATTGTCAAGACCGCTAACTTTGAAAGAGCATAATTCCCTAAGTTTTCCATCAAATTTCATACTTTTAGTGTCATTATGATCGAGAAAAGTTTCTCTATCTTTTCACAAGAAAAAATAGTTGTTTTTTTTTTAAATTTGGGTGGCCCTGAGATCAAGTCTGGGAGAGGGCCTGGGGACCCTGAAAGGGTTAATTTAATGAACTGAAGCTCTATCGTTATTGTAATATAATAATAATAATTATTATTATTATTATTATTATTATTATTATTATTGACAATTTAGGGAACTGAAGCTCTATCATTATTATAAAAATAATAATAATAACAATATTATTATTATTATTATTTTTTTTTTATCACACTGGCCAATTCCCACCAAGGCAGGGTGGTCCGAAAAAGAAAAACTTCCACCATCATTCACATCAAGCACAGTCCAATTCCCTAGATCAAGAGACCCTCACCAGAATCAAGGAACCTTGACACTGGTGAGGGGCTCCTGATCTAGGGAATTGGATATGTGCTCAGGTTCTCTAAATTAATAATAATAAAAATAATAACAATAATAATAATAATAATAATTATTATTATTATTATTATTATTATAACGATAGAGCTTCAGTTCCCAAAATTATCAATAATAATAATTACAATACTAATTATAATAACGATAGAGCTTCAGTTCCCTAAATTAATAATAATACATTATTATAACAATGAGAGCTTCAGAACGAAGCCAACTCAGTGCACTGTTTACCTAATTGTGGGAGCAGTTCTCTCCTGATTTGCTTATACATGTATTTTTACAGTCATTTGGCCAAATTTATCTTTTCTAACCATAGATCCTAAGAAAGTAAGTGTAAAGGACAGTGCTGATAAGAAAAAGAGGATGATTTCCATGGAATTAAAGTATGAAATCATAGATAAATAAGAGAGGTGTCCAGGTTTTGGGTTGAGGGAGAAGTGGGGGGGGAGGAGCTGGCTCGTAACTCAAATGTTGGCTCGTAACTCAGAGCAAAGAATCGACTGATCGACGGCTCGTATCTCAAAAAACTTGTATGTTGGGACACTTGTAAGTCAAGGTTCCACTGTACGGCGTTTCGCTTTATGGCATTCCGCTAATACAATCATTTCAAATGACTTAAACTCTCTATAAGGCTGCCCCCGTCTGACTTTCTAATACGGTCACCGCGCCCCACCCTGTTTGCTTACATTCTCCGTGAGCTCCATAAGCACCAAGTCTCTCCATTATGTCTGGAAACTCCAAAATTTCCACAGTTTTTAAAAGTTATTTCATATTTTATATATATTCTGATAATTATACTTATGTATACCTGTACCTAAATAAACTTACACACTGTGATGGAGTGCAGGTAGATGGCCCGGTGGTCTGGTAGCTAAAAATCCCACTTCACACACGGAGGGCCCGGGTTCGATTCCCGGCGGGTGGAAATTCCGACACGTTTCCTTACACCTATTGTCCTGTTCACCTAGCAGCAAATAGGTACCTGGGTGTTAGTCGACTGGTGTGGGTCGCATCCTGGGGGACAAGATTAAGGACCCCAATGGAAATAAGTTAGACAGCCCTCGATGACACACTGACTTTCTTGGGTTATCCTGGGTGGCTAACCCTCCAGGGTTAAAAATCCGAATGAAATCTTATCTTATCTTAAAATCAGTAAGAGTGTCTTATGTCTCGAAATGCCATATTAGTAATGATAATAATACTCAATAATAATCACCGAGTCTCATTAAATGTCGTATATTACGTTAATACAGTTGTCCCCCGGTATTCGATGGCATCGGTATCCATTAAATCCGGTATTTGATACATTTTAACGCAAAAATTTTGCCTCGCCACTCTTTAAAAAACCCGCCACACGTGATTCGTCTGAGACGTGTCCACATGTGGCCTGAACCTAAAAGCCTACGTAGTGTAGTGTATGTTTTGCTCCATTATTGTTCAAATTTCATTGTACAATCTCTTAGTAATTAAATAATCAACTACCTCATTTTGTGATTTTACTAGTAAGCATAAGTCACCTTATGTAATTTTCTTATTTACTATTGTTTGCTTAAACATTAGCTGAATTGATACTTTCTCTGTCCATATTACTACCTCATATTTTTTTAAATATTATCAATTAATATTACTTACTAAAATTAATAATTACCATTTTTACTATAATTTCAATATACTCTCAACATTTTTGACATTTAATAACCATTACTTGTCTAATTACCTTAACCAGTTTTAATACCACATTTACTATCATAGAGTACTCTTAATTACCTTGTACTGCCATATAACCTCTAGTATAACTACCAGTGCAATATTGAATGAAATAAACATTACTTTTTCACTTTTTTTGTAATCATTATTACTTACTAAAATTTTATTAAACACCATATTTACTACCAGTCAATTTTACTTTTGTACATTAAACATTATTTTATACTTCCCATAACATTTTGTTGCCAAATTTTCAAGTTTGTATATTCAACTCCAACCTTTATATTATCCTTTGTACCTGTGTACCTGTGTACCTGTCTACCTGTGTACCTGTGTACCTGTGTACCTGTCTACCATCTTACTATCATATTATAACCAAGACATTACCATTGTTATTTTTTACTATTATTCTTTTGGTACTTTAATTGTGAATTTTATTTTGTCAATTTAAATCTAGTTATACTCTTGATCTTGTCAACAACCTATACCAGACTCTAGTGCAATTGCAAGTACCATTTCAATTTGTATTTTTATATCATAAGTTTATATTGTAAGTCCTACTCTAAGATTGTTTTCATATCTTAGTGACTATATTGTGTGTGCAATTAGTATATATTTCAATTATATTATTGTTCAAGGCCATTATCTTGTCAATTTAAATCTAGTTATACTCTAATTCTTGTAAACAACTTATATAAGACCTTAGTGCAATTACAATTGAGAGTCTTGTGCCTTTTTTATATCATTAGATTAAACTCAGTTGTACTATAGCTCATTCTAGCTCAATATATAGTCAATACCAAAGTCATTATATTAGACCATAGTGTAATTACTAGTGAGAGACTGGTGCTATTTTTAATTTGTATTTTTATATTATTAGATTAAACCTAGTTGTGCTATAGCTCATTCTAGCTCAATACATAGACTATACCAAAGTCATTATATTAGACCTTAGTGCAATTACAAGTGAGAGTCTTGTGCTATTTTTAATTTGTATTTTTATATTATTAGTTTATACCTAGTTGTACTTTAGCTCATTCCAGCACAACACATAGACAACATCAACTTCATTATGTGTATTAGTGACTATACTCTATATGACCAAAATGCTTTAGCTATATACTTGTCCAAACTTCCCACCACTACAGATATCAGTACTAAAACTCAACACACAACTCAGGATATAAATAACCATAATTTAAACCTATATAAAGGGAAAGGGGACAAAAGAGATTGTAAAACTTATAGAGGAATAAGTTTACTGAGTATACCAGGAAAAGCATACGGTAGAGTTATAATTGAAAGAATTAGAGGTAAGACAGAATGTAGAATTGCGGATGAGCAGGGAGGCTTCAGAGTGGGTAGGGGATGTGTAGATCAAGTGTTTACATTGAAGCATATATGTGAACAGTATTTAGATAAAGGTAGGGAAGTTTTTATTGCATTTATGGATTTAGAAAAGGCATATGATAGAGTGGATAGAGGAGCAATGTGACAGATGCTGCAAGTTTATGTAATAGGTGGTAAGTTACTAAATGCTGTAAAGAGCTTTTATGAGGATAGTGAGGCTCAGGTTAGGGTGTGTAGAAGAGAGGGAGAATACTTCCCGGTAAAAGTAGGTCTTAGACAGGGATGTGTAATGTCACCATGGTTGTTTAATATATTTATAGATGGGGTTGTAAGAGAAGTAAATGCTAGGGTGTTCAGGAGAGGGGTGGGATTAAATTATGGGGAATCAAATTCAAAATGGGAATTGACACCGTTACTTTTTGCTGATGATACTGTGCTTATGGGAAATTCTAAAGAAAAATTGCAAAGGTTAGTGGATGAGTTTGAGAATGTGTGTAAAGGTAGAAAGTTGAAAGTGAACATAGAAAAGAGTAAGGTGATGAGGGTATCAAATGATTTAGATAAAGAAAAATTGGATATCAAATTGGGAAAGAGGAGTATGGAAGAAGTGAATGTTTTCAAATACTTGGGAGTTGACGTGTTGGCGGATGGATTTATGAAAGATGAGGTTAATCATAGAATTGATGAGAGAAAAAAGGTGAGTGGTGCGTTGAGGTATATGTGGAGTCAAAAAACGTAATCTATGGAGGCAAAGAAGGGAATGTATGAAAGTATAGTAGTACCAACACTCTTATATGGATGTGAAGCTTGGGTGGTAAATGCAGCAGCGAGGAGACGGTTGGAGGCAGTGGAGATGTCCTGTCTAAGGGCAATGTGTGGTGTAAATATTATGCAGAAAATTCGGAGTGTGGAAATTAGGAGAAGGTGTGGAGTTAATAAAAGCATTAGTCAGAGGGCAGAAGAGGGGTTGTTGAGGCGGTTTGGTCATTTAGAGAGAATGGATCAAAGTAGAATGACATGGAAAGCATATAAATCTATAGGGGAAGGAAAGAGGGGTAGGGGTCATCCTCGAAAGGGTTGGAAAGAGGGGGTAAAGGAGGTTTTGTGGGCGAGGGGCTTGGACTTCCAGCAAGCGTGCATGAGCGTGTTAGATAGGAGTGAATGGAGACGAATGATACTTGGGACCTGACGATCTGTTGGAGTGTGAGCAGGGTAATATTTAGTGAAGGGATTCAGGGAAACCGGTTATTTTCATACAGTCGGACTTGAGTCCTGGAAATGGGAAGTACAATGCCTGCACTTTAAAGGAGGGGTTTGGGATATTGGCAGTTTGGAGGGATATGTTGTGTATCTTTATACGAATATGCTTCTAAACTGTCGTATTCTGAGCACCTCTGCAAAAGCACTGATAATGTGTGAGTGTAGTGAAAGTGTTGAATGATGATGAAAGTATTTTCTTTTTGGGGATTTTCTTTCTTTTTTGGGTCACCCTGCCTTGGTGGGAGACGACCGACTTGTTGGAAAAAAAAAAAAAAAAAAAAAAAAAAAAAACATTAAACCTAGATGATGATTGATCATGTTGACCCTGATCTAAACCTACATAATCTGACACACAATCAAAACCTATTGGAAAGTAACTGCCTTTACTACACAGCATCACAAGCCAGCACTATGCTAAACAATGATAAAAGTCTATCAGTACTTAACTACAACATCAGGTCCTTAAGCAAACACTATGATGACCTCCTGGCACTCCTTGAATCACTAAAGACACCCTTCTCCTGCATTATTCTTACCGAGACCTGGCTAAAACAGGACACAATAGATATCTACCCTCTACCAGGATACACAGCAATCCACAACTGCAGACCATACCAAGTTGGGGGTGGTATTGCAATCTATTACTCTAACCAATTATCTTGTATCAGCACCAATTGCTTTAGTGATGAATATGGAGAATACATTTTTGCTAATTTTACTGTAAAAAACCTTAAGACACCTATAACAATCAGTGCCATTTACCGGATACCCCACACTAACATCCCAAACTTCAGTGAGAAATTAAAGGCACTAACAACAAACAGACAAATGAATAAGCACCACCTTCTCTTAGCTGGAGACTTCAACATCAACCTTGGCCTACTAGATGATCAGCCTGTAACTGATTTCATCAACAATATGAACAACACACTTCTCATACCAACAATAACTAAACCAACCAGGCTCACTGAAACAAGTGCAACCATAATAGACCACATATGGACCAATATACTAGCCCCCCTTAAATCAGGGATAATCACAGATAGCACTACAGACCACTACCCTACCTTCCTCTTGACAAACATTAGTAAACCACCACTTGAATACAACAAAGTCTCAATTAGACTCCATGATGAGGCCTCAATAAGGAAGTTCACAGCTGACCTAGAGACTGTTGACTGGCCTACAGAATTCTCCAAGGCCAATGGTATTGATGACTGGACAGACATTTTTCTTAACAAACTACTTAGACTATACAACAAACATTGTCCTATAAAAACGAAACAGATCACAAACAAACGGCTTGGTTGCCCATGGCTAACCAGCACCATTCTGAAATCCACTGATAAGAAACACTAATATGAAAAGCAATACAGACAGGGCTTAATACACAAAGATATTCTTAAACACTATTCATCAGTCCTCACCAAAGTAATAAAGAAAGCCAAACAACTATACTACTCCAGTAGATTCACTGACACAAGAGGAGATATAAAAAAGACCTGGAAAACACTCTCTCAGATTCTAGGGACCCACAAACTGAAAAAAAACAAGAATATTGTCCTAACTAAACCTAATGAAACACCACTGCAACCCACCGACACAGCTAACAAGATAAATGACTTCTTCTCAACCATAGGTTCTAATCTCGCCAAAGAAATCCCACGTACCAATGCCCATGCCGGGGACTACCTAGATGGGAATTTCCCAAATTCCTTCTATCTTGCTCCAACTCAGCCCACGGAAGTCACCGAGATTATAAAGTCACTTAAAAATAACTCATGGAATCTGTCTCATGTCTCACCATTATTGTACAAGAGAGTGGCCCATGTCCTTTCGCATACTATCTCATTGCTTTTTAACAAGTCACTAGAAGCTAGCACCTTCCCGAAACTACTCAAGACGGCAAGGGTTACACCAATACATAAAGGTGGTGACCCTACAGATTTAAACAACTATAGGCCAATATCAAACTTACCATTGCTATCCAAAATCTTTGAGAAACTCGTGCACAGGAGACTATATTCATTTATAACGTCACAAAACATACTCAACCCCTGCCAATTTGGATTCAGGAAAAATAAAAGCACTAACGATACAATTATAAAAATGCTAAATCTGCTTTACACAGCATTGGAAAATAAGGAATATCCACTAGGAATTTTTATTGACCTAAGAAAAGCTTTTGACACAGTAGACCACGGCATCCTACTCCACAAACTTGACCATTATGCTATAAGAGGCCATGCGCTTGCATATTTCAAATCTTACCTTACTAATAGGTATCAGTATGTCACCATTAAAGACACAGCATCAACAACACAGCCACTTGATACTGGAGTTCCGCAGGGAAGTGTCCTTGGTCCCCTGCTCTTCCTCATATACATCAATGATCTTCCAAACGTATCTCGACAACTGAACCCCATTCTCTTTGCTGACGACACGACTTATGTCATCTCTCACCCTAATCTTGCAACCCTCAACACCATTGTTAATGAGGAGCTGGTCAAAATATCGACTTGGATGTCAGCCAATAAATTTACACTTAACGTTGACAAAACCTACTACATTATGTTTGGTAGCAGAGCAGAAGATGCGCAAATTAACATTAAGATCGACAACACTCTAATTACCAGGCATAATGAGGGCAAATTCCTAGGCCTATACCTCGACAACAACCTGAACTTCAGCACCCATATCCAACACAACCAAAAAAGTATCCAAAACGGTTGGGATCCTCTCCAAGATACGATACTACGTGCCGCAAACTGCCCTTCTCACACTATACCATTCACTTATATATCCATACCTCACCTATGCTATCTGTGCTTGAGGTTCAACTGCAGCAACACACCTAAAGCCAATAATAACCCAACAAAAAGCCGCAGTAAGAATAATCACTAAATCCCATCCCTGGCAACACACCCTCCCACTCTTCATAGATCTAAACTTACCCCCTGTTCAGTACATCCACACTTACTACTGTGCAGTCTACATCTACAGGACCTTAAATTCCAATATTAACCTTGACCTAAAATGCTTTCTTGATAGTTGTGACAGAACCCACTGGCACAACACCAGACACAAACATCTCTATGACATTCCCCGTGTCCGACTAAACCTTTACAAAAATTCAATGTATGTCAAAGGCCCTAAAATCTGGAACACCCTACCTGAAAATTCCAAAACTGCAGACACATTCATCACCTTCAAAACTACCATCAGAAAACATCTTATCTCCCTGATACACCCTGTCAACTAATAATACGAATACCACCTGGTGGTTCACACTTACACTCACTCACCCATTTGACCATAAACAGAAATATCAATCTCAATCTCAAAATAATGAATCTTAACTAGTCATAAGTTGGCCTGTGATACTCCATACTGAAACTACGTATAGTGCCAAAACAAAAGCATTCACATTGCTAAACTCACAACTATTATTTAGTCACTTAGCCATAATACCAACTTATCTCATAATTTTGTAACATTTCAAACCTAAGATTTAATGTAAGTCTGCCCGAAATGCCTAGCCATGCTAGGCGTTCTAGTGGTACACTCTGTAATTATTATTTTACTACATGTAAACCACACAATAACCAAATTCTGTAAACTCAGCATTGTAATACTTATAGAGAATAAAGTTTGAATTGAATTGAATTGAACTGCCCCGTGCGTGCCAGTGTTTACAAGCCAGCCAGTGTGCACACATGCAAGGATACATTCGGTACATTCCATATTATCACAGTGTTTTTGGTGCTTGTTTCTGCAAAATAAGTCACCATGGGCCCCAAGAAAGCTTCTAGTACCAACCCTGTGGTAAAAAGGGTGAGAATTAGTATGGATAATAAGAAAGATTTTGAAGGGTTTGGGGCTAACCCTGAGAAGCCTATGCCAGTTGTGGAATCCATTGTGCATACTTCAAAAATTAAGGAGATGTGTGCACAGTGGGTTGAACTGCAAACCTTTATGGATGAAAATCACCCTAACACAGCTATTGCAAGCCGTGCTGGTGACTATTACAATGACAATGTTGTGGCCCATTTTAGACAAATCTTAAAGGAACGAGAGGTACACAGCTCTATGGACAGATTTGTTGTGCAACAGAGGTCCAGTGACTCTCAAGCTGGTCCTAGTGGCATTAAAAGAAGAAGGGACATAACCCCGGAAAAGGACTTGCTACCTCAAGTCCTAATGGAAGGGTATTCCCCTTCTAAACAATAAGTTCGACACTCTCCCCTCCTCCCATCCCATCAATCATCACCAGATCTTCATTAAAGGTAAGTGTCATGTATTCTATTGTTAGTAGAGTACTACAAACTTTGCATGTCTTCTTCAGTTTGTGTGCATTAACCCTTTGGGGGTCGACAGGTCCTCTCAGAGACCTGTTCTCAGGGTCGACCAAATTTCAAAAAAAAAAAAAATTATTTTTCTTATGAAAAGATAGAGAATCTTTTCCCGATCATAATGACACCAAAAGTATGAAATTTGATGGAAAATTTACAGAATTATGCTCTCGCGAAGTTAGCAGTCTCAACGATGTTTATGCATCGGCGATTTTGCCCACTTTGAACCCTATTTTCGGCCAATTCCAGTGTACTAGTCGACAAAAATCATAAGTTTCGCTAGAACTCCATTTTTTCTATCGAATGAGTACAAGAAACCACCCATTTACCGATTTCAACTATCCAATAAAGTGGTCAGAATTTAGCAATTTTGCCAATTTCACACAAATTTCAAAAGATGCCAATTTCCGAATAGGGTCCAGAATAAACAAGAAAGACATTCCTGGCACTAAAATAACAGGTTCTCTGTTCGTTAGTCACATCCCCAGGCCCCTCTTATATTTCTTTGGCTTTCCACTTTGAATTTTTATTCTTACAAAATATAGAAGATTTGCTGTTATGCAGACTGCTGCATTAGTGTAGAAATGGTATAAATAATATCAGCACACTTACATAAGAACATAAGAACATAAGAATGGAGGAACAGTGCAGAAGGCCTACTGGCCCATGTGAGGCAGGTCCTTATCAAAACGACTACTACCTAAGGCTTCCCTAGAAATAACTCCCGTACCCAATGACACCAATCAAACCCAGCCCCTCCCACTCATATATTTGTCCAGTCTCTTCTTAAAGCTACCCAAGGTCCTAGCCCCTATCACCCCACTGGGAAGACTGTTCCACGCATCTACAACTCTGTTAGAATATTAGACTCACCAGTTGATGTGTATTGGACGCTTGGCATGATTTGTTTACTTTTGAACTTTGGTAAAAATCGAACATTTCTGCTACTTTGAGCTCAATTTCAAGGTAGTTTTCATTTTAAAACCAGTCAAAATCATCTCAATTTCTGTAATATGTCTTCCATTCTATAAAATGAGACCAAGAAAACTAGAATACAACAATAAATACCATACGAAAATACAGTGCAAAGTCGCTGTTTTTTTTTTCTCATTATGCACTATGTGCTGCAAGATTTTTTTATACTGCGCACACTGACCACATAGACCCATTCTTCACACGGGATGGGAAAATTCTAGTTAGGAAAACAAATGTAGGTCAACTGTACACAATCATGAACGAGAATGATCTATCACGATTTCTCAGGGACACTAATCTTACAGAGAATAACTAAATGTCCAACCTAAAAGCCTATGTAATGTAGTGTATGTTTTGCTCAATTATTGTTCAAATTTCGAACTACAATCTCTTAGTAATTAAATAATCAACTACCTCATTATGTGATTTTACTAGTAAGCATAAGTCACCTTATGTAATTTTCTTATTTACTATTGTTTGCTTAAATATTAGCTGAATTGATACTTTCTCTGTCCATATTACTACCTCATATTTTTTTAAATACTATTAATTGATATTCCTTACTAAAATTAATAATTAATTACCATTTTTACTATCAGTACAATTTACTCTTAACATTTTCGATATCATTTAATTATCATTACTTGTCTAATTACCATAACCAGTTTTAATACCACATTTACTATCTTAGAGTACTCTTAATTACCTTGTACTGCCATATAACCTCTAGTATAACTACCAGTGCAATATTGAAAGAAATAAACATTACTTTTTCACTTTTTTTGTAATCATTATTACTTACTAAAATTTTATTAACCCTTTCAGGGTCCAAGGCCCAAATCTGGAGTCACGCACCAGTGTCCAAGAATTTTCAAAAAAAAAATTTGTTATTTTTTCTTATGAAATCGTAGAGAATCTTTTTGTGAAGGTAATAAAACAAAAAGTACGAAATTTGGTGGAAAATTGACAAAATTATGCTCTCGCGAATTTTGATGTGTCAGCGATGTTTACGAATCGGCGATTTTGCCGACTTTGACTCCCATTTTAGGCCAATTACATTATTCCAATCAACCAAATTCTTAGCTATTTCACTAGTATTACTTCTATTCTATCGATTGAGCACAAGAAATCGCCAAGTCAACTGTTTCAACTACAAAATAAAGTGATCGGAAATTGTTAATTTGGCCAATTTAACACAAAGTTCAAAATATTCCAATTTCAAAATAGGGTCCAGAATGAACAATGTAGGCATTCCTGGCACTAAACTAACATTTCCTCTGTTCATTAGTTATGTTTTGAGGCTTTACAAATAAATTCCATTTTGATTTTTTATTCACATAATGAATTTTTATTCACACCATGAAATAGAAGATTTACTGTTATGCAATACTGTAATAATTGTATAAATATCATCACCATATTTGTGAATGTATATTAGACCCACCAGCTGACGTGTATTAGACGTGTGAGGTCGTTTGTTTACTCTTGAATATCGGCAAAAATTTAACATTTCTGCTACTTTGAGCTCAGTTTCAAGCCATTTCCAGTACTAAAACCAATCAAAATCATCTCTATTTCTGTAATATGTCTTCCATTCTATCAAATGAGACCAAGAAATCGCAAATACAACTATAAAAAACATACGAAAAAACACTGCAAAGTTGCTGTTTTAATCGAAAAATCATGATTTCATTTTTTTTCTCTCATTATACACAGTGTGTTGCAGGATCTGTTTTATGTGGTGCACACATACCACATAGATGTATTCTCTCATATCTAGGCCCAAATGTACCACTCACAGTTTATCAGAGTGAGCTGAGCTCATGGCGTAGATCTACGGTTTGGACCCTGAACATAAAGCCGTAGATCTACGGGACGGACCCTGAAAGGGTTAAACACCATATTTACTACCAGTCAATTTTACTTTTGTACATTAATCATTATTTTATACTTCCCATAACATTTTGTTGCCAAATTTTCAAGTTTGTATATTCAACTCCAACCTTTATATTATCCTTTGTACCTGTGTACCTGTGTACCTGTGTACCTCTGTACCTGTGTACCTGTGTACCTGTGTATCTGTGTATCTGTGTACCTGTGTACCTGTGTACCTGTGTACCTGTGTGCCTATGTACCTGTGTACCTGTGCACCTGTCTACCATCTTACTATCACAGTATAACCAAGTCATTGCCTTTGTTATTTTTTACTTATTATTCTTTCGGTACTTTAATTTGTGAATTTTATTTTGTCAATTTAAATCTAGTTATACAGTGGACCCCCGCATAACGATGGCATCGCATAGCGATTTTTCCGCATAACGATTACTTTTATCGCAAAATTTTTGCCCCGCATACCGATTAAAAACCCGCATACCGATTTTCGTCCGAGACGCGTCCAATGTGCCCTCACATGTGCCGGCCGTCCCATTGTTTACCAGCCAGCCTCCGCGGTAACATCCAAGCATACACTCGGAATATTTCGTATTATTACAGTGTTTTCGGTGGTGTTTCTGGAAAATAAGTGACCATGGGCCCCAAGAAAGCTTCTAGTGCCAACCCTGTGGTAAAAAGGGTGAGAATTAGTATGGAAATTAAGAAAGATTTTGAAGGGTTTGGGGCTAACCCTGAGAAGCCTATGCCAGTTGTGGAATCCATTGTGCCTACTTCAAAGATTAAGGAAATGTGTGCAGAGTGGTTTGAACTGCAAACCTTTATAGATGAAAATCACCCTGACACAGCTGTTGCAAGCCGTGCTTGTGACTATTTCAATGACAATGTTATGGCCCATTTTAGGAAAGTCTTGAAGAAACGGGAGGTACAGAGCTCTATGGACAGATTTGTTGTGCGACAGAGGTCCAGTGACTCTGAAGCTGGTCCTAGTGGCATTAAAAGAAGAAGGGAAGTAACCCCAGAAAAGGACTTGCTACCTCAAGTCCTAATGGAAGGGGATTCCCCTTCTAAACAGTAAGAAGATAATGCTCTCCCCTCCTCCCATCCCATCAATCATCACCAGATCTTCAATAAAAGTAAGTGTCATGTAATTGTGCATGCCTTTTTCAGTTTGTGTGTATTAAAATTAACATTTCATGTGGTAAAAAAAAATTTTTTTCATACTTTTGGGCGTCTTGCACGGATTAATTTTATTTCCATTATTTCTTATGGGGAAAATTAATTCGCATAACGATTATTTCGCATAACGATGAGCCCTCTTGCACGGATTAAAATCGTTAACCGGGGGTCCACTGTACTCTAATTCTTGTAAACAACTTATATAAGACCTTAGTGCAATTACAATTGAGAGTCTTGTGCCTTTTTTATATCATTAGATTAAAAGTTGTACTATAGCTCATTCTAGCTCAATATATAGTCAATACCAAATTCATTATATTAGACCATAGTGTAATTAATAGTGAGAGACTGGTGCTATTTTTAATTTGTATTTTTATATTATTAGATTAAACCTAGTTGTGCTATAGCTCATTCTAGCTCAATACATAGACTATACCAAAGTCATTATATTAGACCTTAGTGCAATTACAAGTGAGAGTCTTGTGCTATTTTTAATTTGTATTTTTATATTATTAGTTTATACCTAGTTGTACTTTAGCTCATTCCAGCACAACACATAGACAACATCAACTTCATTATGTGTATTAGTGACTATACTCTATATGACCAAAATGCTTTAGCTATATACTTGTCCAAACTTCCCACCACTACAGATATCAGTACTAAAACTCAACACACAACTCAGGATATAAATAACCATAATTTAAACCTAGAAGATGATTGATCATGTTGACCCTGATCTAAACCTCCATAATCTAACACACAATCAAAACTTATTGGAAAGTAACTGCCTTTATTACACAGCATCACAAGACAGCACTATCCTAAACAATGCTAAAAGTCTATAAGTACTTAACTACAACATCAGGTCCTTAAGCAAACACTATGATGACCTCCTGGCACTCCTTGAATCACTAAAGACACCCTTCTCCTGCATTATTCTTACCGAGACCTGGCTTAAGCAGGACACAATAGATATCTACCCTCTACCAGGATACACAGCAATCCACAACTGCAGACCAAACCAAGTTGGGGGTGGTATTGCAATCTATTACTCTAACCAATTATCTTGTATTAGCACCACTTGCTTTAGTGATGAATATGGGGAATACATTTTTGCTAATTTTAC
Source organism: Cherax quadricarinatus (assembly GCF_038502225.1). NCBI lineage: Eukaryota > Metazoa > Arthropoda > Malacostraca > Decapoda > Parastacidae > Cherax > Cherax quadricarinatus. The sequence continues at coordinate 23,997,105 of NC_091357.1, forward strand.
TGTAAAAAACCTTAAGACACCTATAACAATCAGTGCCATTTACCGGATACCCCACAAAAACATCCCAAATTTCAGCGAGAAATTAAAGGCACTAACAACAAACAGACAAATGAATAAGCACCACCTTCTCTTAGCTGGAGACTTCAACATCAACCTTGGCATACTAGATGATCAGTCTGTAACTGATTTCATCAACAATATGAATAACACACTTCTCATACCAACAATAACTAAACAAACCAGGCTCACTGAGACAAGTGCAACCATAATAGACCATATATGGACCAATATACTAGCCCCCCTTAAATCAGGGATAATCACAGATAGCACTACAGACCACTACCCTACCTTCCTCTTGACAAACATTAGTAAACCACCACTTAAATACAACAAAGTTTCATTTAGACTCCATGATGAGGCCTCAATAAGGAAGTTCACAGCTGACCTAGAGACTGTTGACTGGCCTACAGAATTCTCCAAGGCCAATGGAATTGATGACTGGACAGACATTTTTCTTAACAAATTACTTAGACTATACAACAAACATTGTCCTATAAAAAGAAACAGATCACAAACAAACGGCTTGGTTGCCCATGGCTAGCCAGCACCATTCTGAAATCCACTGATAAGAAACACCAATATGAAAAGCAATACAGACAGGGTGTAATACACAAAGATATTCTTAAACACTATTCATCAGTAATCACCAAAGTAATAAAGAAAGCCAAACAACTATACTACTCCAGTAGATTCAATGACACAAGAGGAGATATAAAAAAGACCTGGAAAACACTCTCTCAGATTCTAGGGACCCACAAACTGAAAAAAACAAGAATATTGTCCTAACTAAACCTAATGAAACACCACTGCATCCCACTGACACAGCTAACAAGATAAACGACTTCTTCACAACCATAGGATCTAATCTCGCCAATAAAATCCCACGTACCAATGCCCATGCCGGGGACTACCTAGATGGGAATTTCCCAAATTCCTTCTATCTTGCACCAACTGAGCCCTCGGAAGTCACTGAGATTATAAAGTCACTTAAAAAATAACTCATGGAATCTGTCTCACGTCCCACCATTATTGTACAAGCGAGTGGCCCATGTCCTTTCGAATGCTATCTCATTACTTTTTAACAAGTCACTAGAAACTAGCACCTTCCCGAAACCACTCAAGACGGCAAGGGTTACACCAATACATAAAGGTGGTGACCCTACAGATTTAAACAACTATAGGCCAATATCAAACTTACCCTACAGATTTAAACAACTATAGGCCAATATCAAACTTACCATTGCTATCCAAAATCTTTGAGAAACTCGTGCACAGGAGACTATATTCATTTATAACGGCACAAAACATACTCAACCCCTGCCAATTTGGATTCAGGAAAAATAAAAGCACTAATGATGCAATCATAAAAATGCTAGATCTGCTTTACACAGCATTGAAAAATAAGGAATATCCACTAGGAATTTTTATTGACCTAAGAAAAGCTTTTGACACAGTAGACCACGGCATCCTACTCCACAAACTTCACCATTATGGTATGGGAGGCCATGCGCTTGCATATTTCAAATCTTACCTTACTAATAGGAATCAGTATGTCACCATTAAAGACACAGCATCAACAACACGCCACTTGATACTGGAGTTCCGCAGGGAAGTGTCCTTGGTCCCATGCTCTTCCTCATATATATCAATGATCTTCCAAACGTATCTCAACACCTGAACCCCATTCTCTTTGCTGACGACACGACTTATGTCATCTCTCACCCTAATCTTGCCACCCTCAAAACCATTGTTAATGAGGAGCTGATCAAAATAACGACTTGGATGAAAGCCAATAAACTTACGCTTAACAATGACAAAACCTACTACATTATGTTTGGAAGCAGAGCAGGAGTTGCGTAAATTAACATTAAGATCGACAACACTCTAATTGCCAGACATAATGAGGGCAAATTCCTAGGCCTATACCTCGACAACAACCTCAATTTCAGCACCCATATCCAACACATAAGCAAAAAAGTATCCAAAACGGTTGGGATCCTCTCCAAGATACGATACTACGTGCTGCAAAATGCCCTTCTCACACTATACCACTGACTTATATATCCATACCTCACCTATGCTATCTGTGCTTGGGGTTGAACTGCAGCAACACACCTAAAGCCAATAATAACCCAACAAAAAGCCTCAGCAAGAATAATCACTAAATCCCATCCCTGGCAACACCCCCCCCCCCACTCTTCTTAGATCTAAACTTACTCCCTGTTCAGTACATCCACACTTACTACTATGCAATCTACATCTACAGGACCTTAAATTCCAATATTAACCTTGACCTAAAACACTTTCTTGATAGTTGTGACAGAACCCACAGGCATAACACCAGACACAAACATCTCTATGACATTCCCCATGTCCGACTAAACCTTAACAAAAATTCAATGTATGTCAAAGGCCCTAAAATCTGAAACACCCTACCTGAAAACTCTAGAACTGCAGACACATTCATCACCTTCAAAACTACCATTAGAAAACATCTTATCTCCCTGATACACCCTGTCAACTAATTACACGAATACCACCTGGTGGTTCACACTTACACTCACTCACCCATTTGACCATAAACAGAAATATCAATCTTAATCTTAAAATAATGAATCCTAACTAGTCATAAGTTGGCCTGTGATACTCCAATACTGAAACTATGTATTGTGCCAAAACAAAAGCATTCACACTGCTAAACTCACAAACTAGTATTTAGTCACTTAGCCATAATACCAACTTACCTCATAATTTGTAATATTTTAAATTTAAGATTTAATCTAAGTCTGCCCGAAATGCCTAGCCATGCTAGGTGTTCTAGTGGTACACTCTGTAATTATTATTTTACTACATGTAAACCATACAATAACCAAATTCTGTAAACTCAGCATTGTAATCCTTATAGAGAATAAACTTTGAATTGAATTGAATTCTTTCACATGTAGGCCTACCAGCTTTCTCTCACTAGATTTGAGGGCGCTAGAATTTAGGCATACTAGTATGTACGTCAAAAACCCTGGGTCGTAAGACGTACTAGTACGTCCGAAACCCCCAAAGGGTTAAACTTAATATTTCATGTGGTTAAATTTTTTTTTTTCATACTTTTGGGTGTCTTGCACGGATTAATTTGATTTCCATTATTTCTTATAGGGAATATTAATTCGCCTTTCGATAATTTTGGCATACGATGAGCTCTCAGGAGCGGATTAATATCGAATACCGGGGGTCCACTGTATACACATTTTCATTAATCCATGTATGATATTTTTCAAAATTATATAATAAATATGATACATAACATATAAAGATGATAAATACACTCCACAGTAGAATAAATAAATACACCTACCATCCGACTTACGACCAAGCTTGGTTCCGATCAACTGGTCGTAAGTTAAAATGGACGTAAGTCGAACCTTTGAAAATTGCCGACATACTGGGTAGGGCATAATGTCAAACTTTTCCTATATAAACTACCTACATAGTACTGTAATGTAATGTACAATCATTATTTCATTTTTTTTTACCATAATTTACTTCTATTGTTATATTTTAATTATTTATGTACTGTATATAATGTATACATGGTAGTGAACTGTATTGTAAATTTTACATCGCATACAGTATCATATGTTACTGTTATCTTTATGTATTGTCGACACAGTGGAATGGGAGAATACCACTGGTAGTGTCATCCTGCCAGAATGTTGTATAACCTATACCCTAAGTAAAGAGAAACAACTCTGGAACACGTGTAATACGTAGCTGGCTGGCTGGCAGGGTGGGTGGGTGGGAGGCCGGGTGGGTGATTGGCTGACTGAATGTGGCTCTCTCTCTCTCTCTCTCTCTCTCTGTATCTCTCTCTCTCTCTCTCTCTCTCTCAGAGGTACACATAAGTAAAGTTATCATACACAGTATAAATTACCTAGGATAACCCAAATAATCCAGACAAAGTGCTATACAGTGGATCTGTGCTCCAGTGCCCTAAATTAACCCTTTGAGGGTTTTGGCCATACTAGTACGTCTTACGCACAGGGGTTTTTGACGTACTAGTACGCATAAATTCTAGCGCCGTCAAATCTCTCGGGAAAAGGCTGGTAGGCCTCCTTATGAAAGAATGGGTCTATTTATTTCCAATTTCCAATTTGTGCACACATACAGAGGTACAAAAAAAATACAGATAAGAGCAGTATGCCAAAGCCACTTATACTATGCATAGCATTACGGGCTGGCTTAAAATGAACTTAAGATTAACTAAGCAATGATTATTATTATTATTATAATCAAAAAGAAGCGCTAAGCCACAAGGACTATACAGCGCTGCTACTAAGCAATGATGAAATCAGTGATAAAACATTAATGTAAACAGATAACTATAAAGCACAAGTGAGTATTACAAAGACAGGTCATATGGTTGCATTCAGTTAGGTAGTGATTCTGTTAGGTAGTGTATTTAAAAAATAATAAAGTTAGATTGGGTTTTAGGTTTAACATTTATGTGATATAATTGTGAGAAACATTTAAGATATACAATTTATAATGTTCAGTTATTCAGTATTTATTTGGTTTTGGGTGAGTAAGTAATCTTTGAGAAGAGACTTGAATTTATAAACAGGTTGTGTTTCTTTTATATTTACAGGTAATGAATTCCAGATTTTAGGGCCTTTTATGTGCATTGAGTTTTTGCATAGTGTGAGATGGACACGAGGAACATCAAAGAGTGATCTGTGCCTTGTGTTATGGTCATGTGTTCTGTTGAGGTTGGCAAGGAGATGTTTGAGGGGAGGGTTAATATCAGAGTTAAGTGTTCTATGTATGTAATAGGTGCAGTAATAAGTATGGATGTTTTGTATGGTGAGTAGGTTTAGTGTATTGAATATTGGTGGAGTGTGCTGCCTGTAGTGAGAATTTGTTATCATTCTAACTGCAGCCTTTTGTTGGGTAATTAGTGGTCTGAGATGGTTAATTGTTGTTGAGCCCCATGCACAAATTCCATAGGTGAGATAGGGGTAAATAAGAGAGTGATATAGGGCCAGGAGGGCTGACTGTGGAACATAGTACCGTATCTTCGATAGTATGCCTACAGTCTTGGAAATTTTCTTAGAAATTTGATGTATATGTGTATGAAATTTGAGTCTATTATCAAGGTGGATTCCTAAGAATTTTCCCTCTGTTAGTTTTGTGATAGGTGATCCATTTATCATTATGTTAAGAGGGACATCTGTAGCTCTGTTACCAAACTGAATGAAGTAGGTTTTGTCAATGTTTAGTGTAAGTTTGTTAGTCCTCATCCAGGTAGATATTTTCTGTAATTCGGTATTTACAGTATTGGCTAGCGTGACTGGGCTCGGGTGAGAGAAGACGTATGTAGTGTCATCTGCAAATAGTGTGGGTTTGAGTAATTGCGAAGCATTTGGAAGGTCATTTATGTATAGGAGAAAGAGAAGAGGGCCAAGGACACTTCCCTGTGGGACACCAACTGTAATTGGTTGTGCAGAAGAGTTTGCCCCATTTGCGTACACATATTGGCTTCTGTTGCTGAGGTAAGACTTGAGGTAGTTGAGGGAGTGCCCTCTTATACCATAGTGTGACAATTTTAAGTGGAGCAAGTCATGGTCAACTGTATCAAAAGCTTTACGTAAGTCAATGAAGATCCCCAGTGGGACTTCTTTTTTCTCTATTGCAGTGTATATATGTTCTAGCATGTGTATAATAGCATCATTAGTATTTTTATTAGGCCTGAATCCAAATTGGCAGGGGTTGAGTATGTTTTGGGAGATAAGGTAGGAGTAGATTCGTTTATGAATTAATTTTTCGAAGATTTTTGAGAGAGGGTGTAAGTTGGATATTGGCCTATAGTTATTCAACTCTGTTTGGTCTCCTCCTTTGTGGATCGGGGTGACCCTTGCTATTTTGAGTACTGTAGGGAAGGTGGAGGATTCAATGGATTTGTTAAAGAGTGTTGCAATGATTGGTGATAGCACTTGTGACACTTTTTTGTATATAAGGGGTGGTAAGGTATTTAAATCTCCTGCCTTGTTTTTTAGTGCGTTGATAATAAGGGAGACTTCGTATGGGTTAGTCGGAGCTAGGAACAGTGTGTTCAGGTAGTTGCCAGTGAGGTAGTCATTTGGTGGGGTATCTGAGCTTGGGATTTTATTGGCAAGGTTTTGTCCTATAGTGGAGAAGAAATCATTGAGTCTGTTTGCTGTTTCTGTTGGTGGGAGTTGGGGTTCATCTGTTTTTGCTAATTTTATTTCGCTATTTCGTGATATCTTTTTTGTTCCCAGAATTTCTGATAGGGTTTTCCAGGTCTTTTTTATATCACCTCGTAAGTTGTATAATCTGTTCTCATAATACAATTTTTTTGCCCTTCTTATCAGGCTGGTTAGGATTGACGAGTAACGTTTTGTTTGGTCTCTGGTTATGTGACCCATTCTGTACTGTTTTTCATATTGGTGTTTTGTATTTATGGATTTGAGAATGCTGGGTGTTAGCCAGGGACTGTTCAGTCTCTTTGCTGTCATCTGTTTAGTTTTTTTAGGGCAGTGCTTGTTATAGAGGTATTGGGTTTTTTTTAGAAAATTATTAATACATTCGTCAATATCTGTATAGGTTTCTAGCTCAGTGTGCCAATCAATGTTTGCTATTGCTGTTGTGAAGTTATTAATGGCTGCCTCATTGTGAAGTCTGAAGGTGACTTTAGTAGTGTCTTGGGGTAGTTTACCAAGAGTTGTTATGAGGAAAGTAGGGTAGTGGTCTGTGGTATTATCTGTAATTATGCCTGATTTTAAAGGGGATATGGTGTTGGTCCAGATGTGGTCAAGTAGGGAAACACTAGTCTCTGTAACTCTTGTAGGTTTTGTTACTGTTGGTAGTAACATACAGTTACTCATTGTGTTTGTGAATTCAGTAACGTGTGGGTCCTGGTCTTGCAGGAGATTTATATTGAAGTCACCTGAGAGTAGTAAGTGATCTTTGTTCATGCGTGCATCAGTTATCATACTTCCTAGATTTTGACTAAATTGGCTAATGTTTGACTGTGGAACTCTGTAGATGTTTATCAATGTGAGAGGTTTTTGTAGGTACTTTGATTTGAATTTAGCTATTATATATTCCCCATGTTCATCCCTTGTGCAAGTATTAGTGATACATTCTAGTTGGTCTGAGTAGTATATGGCTGTGCCACCCCCTTGTTGATCTGGCCTACAGTTGTGTATGTGGTCAGTGTGCACGGTATAAAAAAATCCTGCAGCACACAGTGCATAATGAGAAAAAAAAAACTTTGACCGTTTTTTTGGCATAAAACAGCAACTTGGCACTGTATTTTCGTATGGTATTTATTGTTGTATTCTAGTTTTCTTGGTCTCATTTTATAGAATGGAAGGCATATCACAGAAATTGAGATGATTTTGACTGGTTTTACAATGAAAAGTACCTTGAAATTGAGCTCAAAGTAGCGGAAATGTTCGATTTTTACCAAAGTTCAAAAGTAAACAAATCATGCCAAGCGTCCAATACACGTCAACTGGTGAGTCTAACATTCTTTTGCAAGTGCGCCAATATGATTTATACCATTTTTTACACTAATGCAGTAATCTGCATAACAGTAAATCTTCTATTTTTCGTGAGAATAAAAATTCAAAGTGGAAAGCAAAAGAATGTAAGAGGGGCCTTGAGACGTGACTAATGAACAGAGGAAATGTCATTTTATTGCCAGGAATGTATTTCTTGTTTGTTCTGGACCCTATTCGGAAATTGGCATTTTTTGAAATTTGTGTGAAATTGGCAAAATTGCTAAATTCTGACCACTGTATTGGATAGTTGAAAATGGTAAATGGGTGGTTTCTTGCACTCATTCAATAGAAAAAATGTAGTTCTAGCGAAATATTCATGTTTTTTGTCGACTAGTACAGTGGAATTGGCCGAAAATGGGGCTCAAAGTGGGCAAAATCGCCGATGCATAAACATCGCCGAGACCGCTTACTTCGCGAGAGCATAATTCCGTAAGTTTTCCATCAAATCTCATAATTTTGGTGTCATTATGATCGGGAAAAGATTCTCTATCTTTTCATAAGAAAAAATAATTTTTTTTTTAAATTTGGCCGACCCTGAGAACGAGTTTCTGAGAGGGCCTGTCAACCCTGAAAGGGTTAATAATATTAATAATAATTATTATTATTACAATAATACATGTACTAATATTAATAATATTATTATTATTAAACTACACCTACCATCTGACTTACGACCTGCTCAACTTACGACCACTCGACTAACGGCCGTGTTTTTTATGCCAAATTTCTGGGAAATAAACAACTATTTGTGTTGTACACAGTGTTTATCCTAAACCTTACAGTATAAAATACAGTACTAACAGCATAAAAAGTAAAGTAAAACATGAAATACCAAAATAAAACAATAAAATAAAGTCATTACAAAAATGTTTTGTTGACATTCAGTAGTAAAGTTCGACTTATGACCATTTCGACTTACGACCGGTTTCTCGGAACCGAACTCGGTCGTAAGTCGGATGGTAGGTGTATAATATAATAATCGTGTCCACTCATTACTTACCTTAAAATATCTGTAGTCTTAATGTAGAGTGAGAGGTGAGTAAACAAGATTAAATGAATAAACGAATGAGTGTGTAGAAGGTGAGCGAGTTATGTAAACAAACGTTGTTGTTGTTGTTGTTACCAGCCCGGACACGAATGATTCCTGTTCACTCTGTCAAGCTGACCAGAAAAGCATCTCATATTTGTTAATTTATATGTTTATATGTTATGTAGCATGTTTATTATATAATTTTGAAAAAAAAATCATAGATGGATTAAGCAAAATGTCTATATCAACATTTTATACACATTTAATGCACCTCAGTGATTATTATTGTTATTATCATAATTAATATGGCATCTACAAGACCAATTACACTTTTAATGAGTGGCTCTGAGACAGACATGCAGACAGAAAGACAGACAGACACAGGTAAGCAGACAGATGCTCAGGTAGACAGACACACAGGTAGACAGACAGACACACAGGTAGACAGACAGACACACAGGTAGACAGACAGACACACACAGGTAGACAGACACACACAGGTAGACAGACAGACACACAGGTAGACAGAAAGACACACACAGGTAGACATAAAGACACACACAAGTAGACAGACACACAGGTAGACAGAAAGACACACACAGGTAGACAAAGACACACAGGTAGACATAAAGTCAGACACACAGGTAGACAGACAGATAAACAGACACACAGAGATACACAGATATATAGGCAGACAGATACAGACAGGTTTATGTGCAACAGTGAAAACATATAGAGAGTTCGAGAGTAAGAGCCTTTCTTGCCACAATCTCCAGTGAAAGATTCAGACTTCATCTTAGGGGCCATGGTGAAATTTACTGTCCAGTTAGTACAGTTAATACAGTATGATGCTGCTGATAGGACAGGGTTACTCAAACTGATGCTGCCTGCATGACGCATTGCCGCCGCAAGTATTGTCAAATATTGTACAGTGGTGTGCATCAGCCAGCCCAGCCCAGCTGCCAGATGCACGGTCGTAAGTCGAGTGGACGTATGTCGAGCAGGTCATAAGTCGGATGGTAGGTGTATAAATATGAGATGTGGTAGCCAGACAACTTGTACGAGTGATGGCAAGAATAACATTTTCTCTAGTCCAACATAACAGAAAATGTGTTACTGGGCGCAACTGTAGAAAATTATTCCTTTCGTATGCCTTCACTCAGAGCGTCATTTCTTCTAAAAATGGTGATACATGAGAATGGGAGTGTTCCTCTTTATTTATTCTACCGTATCAACATAGAGACAACTTGTACACAATATAACTTGTACACAAACAAGACATGTACACCTGGTTTGTTTACATAACTCACGTTCGCCTGGTTTGCTTACATAACTCCACAAGTGTCCTCTCTCATGCACTCATTCTCTCTCTCTCTCATTTAATTGCTTTATCTCATTTACTCACCTCTGACCCTACATTAAGACAACAAATATTTTAAGGTAAGTAATGAGTAAACTGTATATGCATTTTTTCACTCCGGGATACTTCAATGTTATAGAACATTATGTGTGGATGGGATGGCCTGGTATGGTAGCCCGGCTGGCTACCATACATACCACACTAGCTTTTCAAAGCTACCATTAAAAAACATCTTTTCTCCCTAACACACACCGCCATCAGCTATGTGAAAACCACATATTCTTTGTGTATCGTGAACACATCCAAAACAAAATATACTCTCAATATCTGCAATTCTCCCCATTTTACATTTACATTCACCCAAATGACTGTAAACATAAAGTTCATAATATAGTCCTAAGTTTGCCTGAAATATTCTTACCAATATAGGAGCTTTTATAGAAACAGTGTATCATCACATTGAGATAAAACCACTCCCATTACTAATTTTACTAATTGTAATATTGTTATATGTTTTGTACTACCTCACTATTACCAATTTTATTAATGATAATTTTTTAATTACCTAACTTGTACATCAACATGCAGTAAGGAATATTAAAATGTACTGCTCCATAATCTGCTTCAATACAGATTAGTCAGTAAGAATTAGTATTAGTCTGCCCAAAATGCCTAAGCATGCTGGTGGCTTTCTTCGTAATTAATATTTTGTAATATGTAAACCACACATTGTAAGTTTTGCAAGGAAATAAACATTTTCATTTTCACTCAATTATTATTATAATAAAAAAGAAGTGCTAAACCACAAGGGCTATACAGCGCTATTTTCACTCAAGCAAGCTTGGTGTAAATCTCAGCCCCTCACATACAAAATCTCCATGAGTTTGTGTATGTGTGTGTGTGTGTACTCACCTAGTTGTACTCACCTAGTTGAGGTTGCGGGGGTCGAGTCCGAGCTCCTGGCCCCGCCTCTTCACTGATCGCTACTAGGTCACTCTCCCTGAGCCGTGAGCTTTATCATACCTCTGCTTAAAGCTATGTATGGATCCTGCCTCCACTACATCGCTTCCCAAACTATTCCACTTACTGACTACTCTGTGGCTGAAGAAATACTTCCTAACATCCCTGTGATTCATCTGTGTCTTCAGCTTCCAACTGTCTCCCCTTGTTACTGTGTCCAATCTCTGGAACATCCTGTCTTTGTCCACCTTGTCAATTCCTCTCAGTATTTTGTATGTCGTTATCATGTCCCCCCTATCTCTCCTGTCCTCCAGTGTCGTCAGGTTGATTTCCCTTAACCTCTCCTCGTAGGACATACCTCTTAGCTCTGGGACTAGTCTTGTTGCAAACCTTTGCACTTTCTCTAGTTTCTTTACGTGCTTGGCTAGGTGTGGGTTCCAAACTGGTGCCGCATACTCCAATATGGGCCTAACGTATACGGTGTACAGGGTCCTGAACGATTCCTTATTAAGATGTCGGAATGCTGTTCTGAGGTTTGCTAGGCGCCCATATGCTGCAGCAGTTATTTGGTTGATGTGCGCTTCAGGAGATGTGCCTGGTGTTATACTCACCCCAAGATCTTTTTCCTTGAGTGAGGTTTGTAGTCTCTGACCCCCTAGACTGTACTCCGTCTGCGGCCTTCTTTGCCCTTCCCCAATCTTCATGACTTTGCACTTGGTGGGATTGAACTCCAGGAGCCAATTGCTGGACCAGGTCTGCAGCCTGTCCAGATCCCTTTGTAGTTCTGCCTGGTCTTCGATCGAGTGTATTCTTCTCATCAACTTCACGTCATCTGCAAACAGGGACACCTCAGAGTCTATTCCTTCCGTCATGTCGTTCACAAATACCAGAAACAGCACTGGTCCTAGGACTGACCCCTGCGGGACCCCGCTGGTCACAGGTGCCCACTCTGACACCTCGCCACGTACCATGACTCGCTGCTGTCTTCCTGACAAGTATTCCCTGATCCATTGTAGTGCCTTCCCTGTTATCCCTGCTTGGTCCTCCAGTTTTTGCACCAATCTCTTGTGTGGAACTGTGTCAAACGCCTTCTTGCAGTCCAAGAAAATGCAATCCACCCACCCCTCTCTCTCTTGTCTTACTGCTGTCACCATGTCATAGAACTCCAGTAGGTTTGTGACACAGGATTTCCCGTCCCTGAAACCATGCTGGCTGCTGTTGATGAGATCATTCCTTTCTAGGTGTTCCACCACTCTTCTCCTGATAATCTTCTCCATGATTTTGCATACTATACATGTCAGTGACACTGGTCTGTAGTTTAATGCTTCATGTCTGTCTCCTTTTTTAAAGATTGGGACTACATTTGCTGTCTTCCATGCCTCAGGCAATCTCCCTGTTTCGATAGATGTATTGAATATTGTTGTTAGGGGTACACATAGCGCCTCTGCTCCCTCTCTCAATACCCATGGGGAGATGTTATCTGGCCCCATTGCCTTTGAGGTATCTAGCTCACTCAGAAGCCTCTTCTCTTCTTCCTCGGTTGTGTGCACTGTGTCCAGCACTTGGTGGTGTGCCCCACCTCTCCGTCTTTCTGGAGTCCCTTCTGTCTCCTCTGTGAACACTTCTTTGAATCTCTTGTTGAGTTCTTCACATACTTCACGGTCATTTCCTGTTGTCTCTCCTCCTTCCTTCCTTAGCCTGATTACCTGGTCCTTGACTGTTGTTTTCCTCCTGATGTGGCTGTACAACAGTTTCGGGTCAGATTTGGCTTTCGCTGCTATGTCATTTTCATATTGTCTTTGGGCCTCCCTTCTTATCTGTGCATATTCGTTTCTGGCTCTACGACTGTTCTCCTTATTCTCCTGGGTCCTTTGCCTTCTATATTTCTTCCATTCCCTAGCACACTTGGTTTTTGCCTCCCTGCACCTTTGGGTAAACCATGGGCTCATCCTGGCTTTTTCATTACTCCTGTTACCCTTGGGTACAAACCTCTCCTCAGCCTCCTTGCATTTTGTTGCTACATATTCCATCATCTCATTAACTGGCTTCCCTGCCAGTTCTCTGTCCCACTGAACCCCGTTCAGGTAGTTCCTCATTCCTGTGTAGTCCCCTTTCTTGTAGTTTGGCTTCATTCGTCCTGGCCTTCCTGCTTCTCCCTCCACTTGTAGCTCTACTGTGTATTCGAAGCTTAAAACCACATGGTCACTGGCCCCAAGGGGTCTTTCATATGTGATGTCCTCGATATCTGCACTACTGAAGGTGAATACTAAGTCCAGCCTTGCTGGTTCATCCTCTCCTCTCTCTCTTGTAGTGTCCCTTACGTGTTGGTACATGAAGTTCTCCAGTACCACCTCCATCATCTTAGCCCTCCATGTATCTTGGCCCCCATGTGGGTCCAAGTTCTCCCAATCGATCTCCTTGTGGTTAAAGTCACCCATGATCAGGAGCTTTGCCCTGCATGCATGAGCTCTTCTGGCCACTCTAGCCAGTGTGTCAACCATCGCTCTATTGCTCTCGTCGTACTCTTGCCTTGGCCTCCTGCTGTTCTGTGGTGGGTTATACATCACTGCTATTACCACCTTGGGACCTCCAGAGTGAAGTGTTCCCACTATGTAATCACTTTCTTCTCCGCTATCTCCTCTCTCCAGCTCGTCAAAATTCCAGCGATTTTTGATCAGCAACGCCACTCCTCCACCCCCCCTGTTCCCTCTGTCTTTCCTCAGGATTTGGTATCCCGTTGGAAAGATGGCATCTGTTATCATACCTGTAAGCTTGGTTTCTGTGAGAGCTATGATGTCCGGTGATGCTTCTTTGACTCTTTCGTGCCACTCCTCCCACTTATTTGTTATTCCATCAGCGTTTGTGTACCATACCTTCAGTTTCCTTTCCAACACTGTGGTTTGGGGGGCCTGTGAGGGTGGGAGACCTGGTGGCATACTGTGGGATTCTATAGCTCGGTGTTGGGTGGAGGCTGTGGGTATGGATTGTAGTGTGTGTTGGGATGGTGTGATAGGTTGTATGGTTCTGAGAGTAGTTGTGTGTGTGCTTGCCCTTGCTGTTCTGTCCTGCTCTGACTGACCTCTGCTGGTTCCCTCCTTGTCTCTTTTCCTAGCTCCTTTTGCTTTTTTGTCCTCTCCCTCAGCTGCTGTCGTTCTGATTTTGTTCTGTCTCTGTCTAGGAACACCCTCTTGTACTCTTCCGAGTATTTCAATCGTGGTTTCTCTTGGAGGATCCTGTTCCGCACTGTTTCCGTCCTGAGAATCAGCTTGATTGGTCGGTTTCTCCCCTTCGAGTACCCCCCTATTCTCTGAAAATTTACAATCTCGTCCATCTCTTCACCTATTTCCGTGATGATTTTCTCAATCTCCTTTCTTTCTTCCTGCTTCCTTTCAGTGTGTGTCCTTTCCTCTCTCTCCTGAAGCCCATGGATAAACACTGATTTTGCCCTTTCTTCCTCCCATTGCCTCACCCTCTGTGACTCTGGATCCTGCCTGTATGTGGTCAGTTTCTCCCTTGATTTTTCCAGTGGCTCTTGATAGCCTTGTTGTGCCTC